>NC_142601.1:39423733-39723733 GCF_041222555.1 Hakea prostrata | reverse complement strand
AAACCAAAGAATTGTTTTCAAATACAACTCTAAAGCCATGTCTCATAAACCACTCTTGTTTCTGTTCCCACCTCTGTTACTTTGCCTAGACCGCTGAGGTTGAGCTCTCTCCTTCTTGAGCTCGAAGCCTACACCCTTACTAGTGCTTGCTTCAGCAGCAAGTACTTCAGTGTGAGGAGCATCGGCCAACATCCGATCCTCCTCTAGCTCAAGGTGCTTGGCAACTTGATCAAAAGTCTTGACATCATCATCATGAGTCAAGAGGATCTTCATATGCTCCCAAGTCTTCGGCAGTGACCTGATGATTGCAGGGACTTGCTCCTCATCAGTCTTTTGGCGCCCACATGCGCTCAACTCACTAATCATGTTAGACATGATGGTTATATGCTGCCTCATGGTGTGACCCTGGCGCATTTTATAACCGTCAAAGGTGAGTCCGAGCTGGTGGCCTCTTGTGGTGGAAGTCCCTCCGTACTGGAACTTCACAACCTCCCATAAAGACTTTGCAGTCCTATGCTTCTCAAACCGAAGCATCAGGTCATCCCTCATGGAGCTTAGGATACTAATCCTAGCTACTCGGCCCTTCCTCTTCCAGGCATTGTAAAGCTCAAGGTCCCTACGATATTGTGCAATGGTACCTTCCTCAGGTGGGGATATGGTCTAGTTTATGGTTTCCAACATGTTCTATTCTTCTAGGAGATATTGCACCTTTCGGTGCCAGAGGTCATAATTCCTCTCATTTAGTTTATCTCCTTTCGCGAAGTCAGCAACAATGCTCTTGGTAGCAGCCATTTATTCTAGAGGCATTACATACAAGGATGAGTTCAACTATTCTAGCATAAAACACAACTCATGCAACAACAAATCATACTAGCATAGTCAACCTATGGGATAAGAATTTAAACCAAAAGAGATGCTAACAAACATTCAATCAAATTCTCATGCAAACCCACATAGACTTATATACTAGTTTCATTCTGTGCAAGAAGCATGATTGATAGACCCATAATTAAAACAGTTTTAATAAAATAAAACATGCAATCATGTTAATGCTATGAGGTAGTTCACACAGAACACTTCTACCTCATTAGCTCCCATTAGGCCCTCAATGCTCAAACATCACATAGATTGTGAGCCATTGATGTCCAGTAAATAGAAACACATTCAAAAATTGGACAAAAATTCAGACAGATTTTGAGACGGCTCTCCGTCGGCTTTTTGCAACCCAGACGATGGATGATCTCCGTCTGGGTCACTGTGTTCTGTCAGACCAATAGACATCCGTCTAGTCCACAGTGACCAAAAAACAGCGTTTCTTCTTATTTTTTTCTTGAACGAAAATTTTTCCAAAAAACGGAAATTCACGTTTTTTCACCCAAAAAATCATCCAAAAACACATGAAAAAAACCAGCAATAAATATTAAAAAAAATACATTTATCATGGATTATCAATTCATGCAAAAAATCATAAGGGAAATTTACAAGATCCTCCCATTCGGATCAGAACCCAAAACATAAGGGTTTCCAAAAACCCTAACAATTCTCCCATGGGTTTCGTATTAAACCCTAGATTCTCCGTGAGTTTCCATAAACCCTTGATCCTCCCATTGGATCCATACAATGAAATTAAACAATGGGGAGGAACAAAGAATCGTGGGAACCACAGCTCTGATGCCAATGTTGGTAATACTCCATATAATTTTCAATTCTATAATTGATAAAGGAAAGATCCTTACCTGGATTCACTTTCCTAAATAATGAAGTATACGCAGCGGAAGTAAATCTGGATCCACGATCTCGTTCCACCACCAAAACTCTACCGGGGTGATTCCAAAATCACTAGGATAGGGAATAATTTCCACAACCCAAATGCCGTGTGGAAAGAAGGATGGATGAGTGATCTAAAGCAAGGAAAGAAAAATCTTCATGCGTTTCTTGGAGAGAGGGAGAGAGAGATGGAAGTAGCCATTTCTTGAAAACTTGGGTAATGCAATTACCTTCACTTATGTGGTGGTTACCAAAATACATAACCCTATTTTGTAACTGCCCTAATTGTGAGTTTCTAGATTTGCCCTTGGGCATCTAATTTATTAATTATATTAATAAATTTCAACAACTTATGTGCTTTTTGTTCTACTGGATGACTTAAAGTGGCTCAATGTAAGTTTTTTGAGTTTTTTTTTTCATGGCGGCGCTCACTTAAGTTGGGCATAAATTCTTTACTACCCTACCCCTAAGTAGGAAAATTTTCTCCCCCATTTATTTTTACTTTAAAACGGAAATGACTATTTTGCTCATGGATGAAGGAAAAATAAGTTTTAATTTTTATCCAACCTAACTTAATTCTTTTAAATTTACAAAAAAATTCCATGATACAATCAATTCATCACCCCTCCCTTCTGGTTGCCAGCAACCACCATCCCCTCCTGGCCCCCAAATAAAATTCTTAAACTCCAAGGAAATTCCATTGTTTCTCTCTTAGTTCGGCATATGACGACATCTTGAGACAGAAAGTCAAAAATCCTAATTGAAATCGAAACAGCAACCTAAAATTGAAACATGTAGCTGACCAAACTTGTATTGTTAAATAAATGGAAAAATGATCACAGTATTTGAGCTGGAACTTCTAGGCGCGTTACAACGTCGCTTTCCTTAAGACGTAATTCACCCTCACACCAAGGTGCTATGAGGTATTGCAAACCGTCTCCCAGGATACAAAGAAGCCCAACTTCGAGTTGAATCTCTTGAGATTTGCTGAGCACTCGCAAAACTTAAGAACAGAGAAGACTTCGGGATTTTCTCTCTTGTCCTGCTGTTGTGAAGCTAGACGTATATATAGGCATTGAGGTGCCTCTACTGAACAGTTCATGACTCTGTTCGTATGGGTGCACCTCTCTGTAGGGATACGAATGCTGACGTTCAGATATGAGCCGTCGGATCATTCGGCTGCACGATCTAACGGTCCATATTGAACCATCAAAACAATATTTATGGATCTACTTCCATCGCCCTAGATCTACCGTTGATCACAACACACGGTTTAGATCTGATCTCGCTCGAAGCGATGCAAGCGATGCAAGCGTGCTAAGTGCTAAGTGCGTGCGCCACAAACGCCCACAGCCCACGCCGCGCGTGCGCGTGCACGCTCGGACGGTATACCGTCCTCACTCATACAGTGCACACACACTGGCGTGTCTCATTATTATAAGTTAGAGTTAATAGGTGGTACCTATTAATTAACCTGGATTCCGACACCTCGGTTTCCAATGTGGGACTATATAATAATACACTTTCCTAAAATAAATAAAGGAAAGTTTTCCGCACTTACAGATCCAATAAAATGAAACATATTTTATTATATTAAAAATAATACAACATTAACCATGATCAATCAAACGATTAATTTACTATGTTGCAAGCATTTGTTATGGTTTACCTTGATTCTCAAATTTTAATGGTTATATTTCATTGAAGAAGATCCTCTCTATGCATAAGAAGGAAGTCATCTGGGTTTAAAATTCACCATACAGACAACAATCTTGCATCCCTCCCGCCAAATAGACTCTACAGGCACGTTTGTTCGGTGTGGTACACATATCTTTCAATGTCAATCAAGTAATATAATTCATTCCCACTGTCTGAGGAAAACGTGAAGACTTGCCATTTTATGAGCTTGTAAGGCCTGTTGAAGCCTAAATTTGCTTCTTCCAATTTCAATGGAGGTGAATTTATGGAGCGTCAAGTGGGAGCAGGAGATGTATGATAATTTTTTTGACCTTTATGCCATTATCAAGGTCACCCAGAAGGCCACCTTTACGTCTGCAACCTATTTCTGTTTAAGTTATGTGAAAATTAGTTGTTGTTTCTTGTTATTCTGCTTTTCTTGTAAATTTGCTCTTTTCTGGAAGGAGAGTGGGTAGTGGTTGCCGCTAGAGGAGAGGGGTGGTGAATCGAATGAACTTGAGAGTTTTCTTGTAAATTTTAAAAACTAAGGGAAAATTAAATGAAATTTAGTAAAAATCAAAACTTATATTTTCCTTCATCCAATGGGTAAGATGGTCATTTCAATTTCAAAATTAACAGAAAAGTTAACTGCAAGCAATTTGAAATTTTGAGAAAAAATGAACTATGGGTTGTATGAAAATTTTCCACTTAAGTGAGTAGTTAGGAAATTAGACCAAACTTAAGTGGGCACATGATGTAAAAAACTCCTTTTTTTTTTTTTTTTTCAAATATTATATAAGATAAGATATATTTTTGATAAACATGAGTCTACGGAATATAAATTAAAATGTTACCTAAAATGCCTTAACCGCCGTAGAAGCACCAATGGAGGTGCCTCACCGCCTAAGCACTCCAATTACCTAAACTGTGTAGCATTGCCTCGTTGCTATGACCACTATTGTGAAACCCAGCCCTAACCTTGACCCGGAAACCTTGTTATTTGTAGGTCCGATGACCCGAAGTAAAGTAAGAAGTCAGCTTTGGGCCATCCCAGTAGAGGACTTGGTGTCTGGCTTTGAATCCATGAAGGTTGATGATGAGGTTCTATTTATGGAAACAGAATCCTGATGAAGATCTAATTAGTTGATGGACTTGGAGTGCTCTCTATCTTGGTTTGAAGGCATTTCTACCTACTAGGTAAGTCACTTGACTTGTGTGCAAAACCCCTTTAGGATTGGATTTGATCTGGACCTTCAATTCCCTGTTTTGGCCTTTTGTCGGCATTGGTCGTTGATTGATCGAGGTGGGCCGATCGACCAATCCACTCGACCAATGGGTGCTTGTCTTTGGCAATTAGGTTGATTCTTGCTCTATTTAAGTCTAACCTCGAGTCCACTTCGTATTTGCTGCCTCCAAACCCTCGCGGAACGAACCAAAGACCTCTCGCAAGTCATCTCTCTTGCATCCTTGGAGTTTTCTTGGCGGATCTTCGTCGGAACTCTTCTTTTTGCATCAAAAGGTATGTCTACTCTCTCTTCTTCTCCTCCATCTTTGTTTTTCTTTCCTTTTTGAGTTGAGACAGTAGAAGAGATGCTGCATTCTCTGTTGCAAACATCTCTGAACATGTTCTCATGGTCATCCTAAGGATTTAAGGCTAGAACAATGATCTTAACCATGATCATTGCAAGCTTTTGAAGGATTCATGATCAAACCATGATTTAATCTCTGTTAATCTTCTAATCTGAATTCCGATCTCTTTGGATCTTCTTTCATTGATCATGTTAGTGGTTAATGGTTGTGTTTTCTTTCCATGATCCATAATCCATAGAATTCTAGTTGTTCTCTTCTACCTTACTATGTGTTCTTCATGATGCATGATAGTTACATATATGGTAGGTTTTATTTCCTTATTTAGATTTATGCTTCTAAGCCTTATTCCATGAAGACCTATGTATGTTTTCATGTTTTCATTACCGAAAGCAATGATCCATCCTCCTATAGTTCTTGTCCTTGTTTTCTATTTCAAAATTCATCAAGATCCATGTTTGATTTATTTATGGTAACTTTTTGTTTCCTAATTTGGATCTTGATACCTTGATTTGATTAGTGTTTTGAGGTCCCCTTTATGTTAGAATACTACTGATATAGTCTACCCCTTGATTAGTACCCTTTCGAACCACCAAATTCGGATTTCATATCTTAAAACTCTGATTTTATAAGCTACTGTCTGCATTGGTCGACTGATTGGTCGACTGGACCACTCGACCAATCCACTCGACCAATGAGTACAGCAACTCCCGAATTGGTCTGCGTTTCGGATATTTTGATATATATTCTGCTAGGGATCTTTCCTAATATGTTGTATATACTTGTTTAGGACCTTCTTCTCAAGTTTGCCAAGATCTTACTTGATTTCTTAGGATTCTTTGCGAGTTATAAAAGGTAAGGATGGTTATTTCCTTAATTACATAGATAGCATGAATCTAGTTTCTATATTTGAATATCATTAATATGTTTCCTAAATTAGATTCTTACAATGATATACTACTGTTGCATAACTTTGATTACAGTAGCATTACTTATTCATATTGAATTGATTCATGTATGATTTACTTACCAATGTTATACAAGTGATTGTAAATATTGATTTCTTTCCATATATGGAGTTACCATATATGTGATGATATGAATTGATGCATGTGTATGCTTACGTATGGTTTGGAAAGGAGAGGTGTCCTTTTGACACTTCGTCCTTGGACTACTACGGGAATATTATGGGATATTTCCGGAGATGCCCTCTGGACACCTTCCTAAACTGTTGGATGACATATATAGGATTGTCTAGTAGTGTTTGGCTAGGATGTCCTGTTATGTCGGACCCTAATCGGAGGGGTATTGAGACCGAACGACCCGTGGTAGCAATGGGGATTCATGGGCGCTCAAGATCGGTAACCAACCCGTGAGAGGACAGGAATCACATTGTGGGGGCCATTTATTGGTAGGGTTGCATATGGTTAGACTTGGGCTCACGGGCGCTTAAGACCGGTAACCAACCCGTGAGAGGACGTGAGAGCTTCCCGTTTACCATATGTGGATGATCAATAGGGTTGGTGAGTCCGTAGTCGGGGACTATGAGGACTCTAGTGTGAAGGATACCGGAAAGGATCGTCGGGGACGAGGAATGGAAGATATCTGGATCTGACTTGATGTAACCAAGTAGAAGACTTGCATTTGGCTAGGTTTTACCCCGACATGCGCGATACTTATACCAAATGGTTGTGAGAGAGTGTGTTGACTTAACCCCCTGCCAAGGTTTGTCCCGAGGGATGAAGGACCCATTACCAATCGGTCGCCCGAGATATCTTAAATGGTTGGAGGGAATCCAAGATATCTTAAATGGTTGAGGATGTGAGTGGACTTTCCTAAAGAAGTACGGTGCTATGACTTAAAGCATGTCCGCCAATAGAGACCAGCATACATAGAGTTAGATTCATTCATTCATTGTTTGTCTCATATCATATTGCATTTATGTTTGTTACGGAATCTGCCATTTATGTTATTATGGATTTTAAGCGCCTTACTGAGTTTCTTTGAAACTCATTCCTTTATTGTACAATGTTGTTAGACTATCCTGCAGTCTTGAGTACTATGACGGTTCCTACGAGGAAGCGCAAGGCGAAGAGGCATATCTCCGGGGAAGGTGATTGCGGTTACCACAATTACTCGAAGATCCCACGGGTGGTTATGCTCCGTACGATGCTTAGTCCGACCATTGAGTGGAAGCGTCCTTGTGCTATTTATGAGATCTACACCTACAAGGATGTCGTCTACAAAGTGGAGAATAATTTAGTTACCCAATGTACTTGCTACTGGGATTAGCTTTTATCTAGTTTATTCTTTAGAGCTACTTTTCCGCTGGATGTAAAGTGGAATTTTTGCTTCACTTTACTTATCTGTTTGATACTCTGATTATGTCTATTATTCCGATTCGTTTATGATTCATTCTTTCATTATTGGATCTATGATTTATCTTCCGCACTCATGTTATGATTGTTCATGATTATGTTATTGTTTATGTGGGAGGTTGATCACTCGATACCTGATCTTCGGGCTGTGGATCACACTCTCGGGTATGCCAGATAGGGTACCGGCTGGGAGGGCGTGACAACTATTCTTTTATGCTTTTAATGTCATCATCTTTCCAACAGCTAGCTATTCATGATGTTGTGGAGGGTAAACAACTCGAGAGCCCCCTCAGAAAAAACCACCTACACCCCCTGGAAGAATCACCTATGTTTCCTCGGGCAGTTGAAGAACCTTCCCTTCGGGAAAGGTATAGAGAACCCCCCTTGGGAAGTCGAAGAACCTCTCCCCTTGTGGAGGTTGCAAAACATTATCTTGGGAAGTTGGAGAACCTCTCCCCAAGAGGATCCCTCAAGAATCATTTGGGATACACTCGGGGATTGAGAGAACGCCCAATACTAAATCCAAAGAGGAACGTTGAAGATGACCAAGTCAAAAGGGTCAATTAGAGATCACCACCCATCATGTCACATCCTCCCAGCCGGCCCCCCCCCCCAAACACCCGGGGGGGCCCCCCCACCCCGGAGGGGGAATGAGAAAAACCACCCCCCCAAAAAAAAAAAAAAAAAAAAAAAAAAAAAAAAAAAAAAAAAGGGGGGGAAGATAAACCATAGATCCATCCAATAAGGAAAGTATGAATCATATATAAATCAGAGTACTAGATATAATCAGAGTGTCAGAAACAGATAAGTAAAGTGAGGCAAAATCCCACTCTACAACCAGCGGAAAAGTAGCTCTAAAAGAGAATAAACTAGACAAAATCTAATCCCACTAGCAAGTACAATGAGTAACTAAATTGTTCTCCACTTTATAGACAACATCCCTATAAGTATAAATCTCATAAACGGCACAGGGCGCTTCCACTCAATGGTCGGACTAAGCATCGTGCGGAGCATAACCACTGCGGGAATCTTCGGTGTAATTGTTGTAACCGACAATCACCTTCTTGGAGATATGCCTCTTCGCCTTGCGCTTCTTCATAGGGACCGTCATAGTATTCAGTACCTGCAGAATAGTCTAACAAACATTGTACAATAAAGGAATGAGTTTCAAAGAAACTCAGTAAGGCAGTTAAATCCATAATAACACAAATGGCAGGATTTGAGAACAAACATAAATGCAATATGATATGAGACAAGCAATGAATGAATGAATCTAACTCTATGTATGCTGGTCTCTATTGGCAGACATGCTTTAAGTCATAGCACCGTACTTCTTTAGGAAGGTCTCAATCACTCACCATCAGTTGGTAATGGGTCCGACATCCCTCGGGACATTCCATGGCTGGGGGTATAGGTCACCACTCTCTCACATCACCATTGGTCTAAGTACCGGCGCATGTCAGGGTAAAACCTAGCCAAATGCAAGTCTTCTACTTAGTTACATCAAGTCAGATCCGAGATACGTCCATTCCTCGTCCACGACGATCCTTTCCGGTATCCTTCACACTAGAGTCCTCATAGTCCACGACTACGGACTCATCAACCCTATTGATCATCCACATATGGTAAACTGGAAGCTCTCACGACCTCTCACGGGTTGGTTACCGGTCTTGAGCGCCCGTGAGCCCAAGTCTAACCATATGCAACCCTACCAATAAATGGCCCCCACAATGTGATTCCTGTCCTCTCACGGGTTGGTTACCGGTCTTGAGCGCCCATGAATCCCCATTGCTACCACGAGTTGTTCGGTCTCAATACCCCTCCGATTAGGGTCTGACATAACAGGACATCCTAGCCAAACACTACTAGACAATCCTAGATATGTCATCCAACGATTTAGGAAGGTGTCCATAGGGCATCTCCGGAAACATCCCATAATATTCCCGTAGTAGTCCAAGGACAGAAGTGTCAAAAGGACACCTCTCCTTTCCAAACCATACTTAAGCATACACATGCATCAATTCATATCATCACATATATGGTAACTTCATATATGGAAAGAAATCAATAATTGCAATCACTTTGTATATAATTGGTAAGAAAATCATACATTCCTTAAAAAAAAAAGAGTCAATTCAATATGAATAAGTAATGCTACTGTAATCAAAGTTATGCAACAGTAGTATATCATTGTAAGAATCTAATTAAGGAAACATATCAATGATATTCAAATATAGAAACTAGATTCATGCTATCTATGTAATTAAGGAAATAACCATCCTTACCTTTTATAACTTGCAAAGGAATCCTAAGAAATCAAGTAAGATCTTGGCAAACTTGAGAAGAAGGTCCTAAACAAGTGCATACAACATATTAGGAAAGATCCCTAACAGAAAAGATACCAAAACATCCAACACGGACCAATCCGAGTTCTTTGTACTCATTGGTCGAGATTGGTCAGTGGTCGATCGACCAATCAATCGACCAATGCGAGACGATAGCCTAAAAAAAAAGAGTTTTAAGATATGAAATCCGAATTTGGTGGTTCAAAAGGGTACTAATCAAGGGGTAAACTACATCAGTAGTATCCTAACATAAAGGGGACCTCAAAACACTAATCCAATCAAGCCATCAAAATCCAAATAAAAAAAAAAAAAGTTACCATAATTAGATCAACCATGGATCTTGAAGAATTCAAGGTAGAAATCAAAGACAAGAACAATAGGAGGATGGATCATTGCTTCAGGTAAAGGTATCATGAAAAGCATACTTAGATCTTCAAGGAAATAGGCTTAAAAGCATAAATCTAAATAAGGAAACAAAACCTACCATATATGTAACTATCATGATTCATGAAGAACACATAGTATGGTAGAAGAGAACAACTAGAGATTGATAGATCATGGATCATGAAAAGAAAACACAGCAATTGACTACTAACATGATCAATATAGAAGATCCAAGGAGATCGGAATTCAAATCAGAAGTTAAACAAAGACTAGATCATGGGTTGATCATGATTCCTTCAAAAAGTGGGGAGGAAAAGGGGGAAAAAAAAAGTGTGCGGGCAATAAACCTTGGGGGGGGGGGGGGGGGGAGAGGGGGGAGGTGGGGGAGGGAGGAAGGGGGAGCCCCCCCCCGGGGGCAAAAAAAAAAAAAAAAAAAAAAAGAGGGGGGGGGGAGAAAAAGAAGAGAGTATAGACATACCTTTTGATGCAAAAGGAAGAGTTTCGACGAAGATCCGTCAAGAAAATCACCAAGGATGCAAGGGAGATGACTTGCAGAGGTCTTTGGTTCGTTCCAAAGAGTTTGGAGGCAGCAAATACGAAGTAGACTCGAGATTGGACTTAAATAGAGCAAGCAAGACCTAATTGCCAAAGACAAGAGCACTCATTGGTCGAGTGGATTGGTCGACTGGTCCAGTCGACCAATCGGTCGACCAATCTCGTGACAAAATTCCAAAACAGGGAATTGAAGACCCAGATCAAATCCAATCCTAAAGGGGTTTTGCACACATAACAAGTGACTTACCTAATAGGTAGAAATGCCTTCAAACCATGATAGAGAGCACTCCAAGTCCATCAACTAATCCGATCTTCATCAAGATTCAGTTTCCATAAATAGAACTTCATCATCAACTCTCATGGATTCAAAGCCAGACACCAAGTCCTCCACTGGGATGGCCCAAAGCTGACTTCTTACTTTACTTCGGGTCACTGGACCTACAAATAACAAGGTTTCCGGGTCAAGGTTAGGGCTGGGTTTTACACATCATGCCCACTCCAAAACATGGGGAAGTGGTTGATGGAGTAACGGCTCAATTAGTCCCACTAAGAAAAGGAACGTGCTCCCTAAGGCAACTCGCCCCACTCTTCAATTAGTGGGCGAAATCAATGGAGGGGCCGCCCCTAGGTAACTACTATATAAATGCCATCCTAAGATGTCCAAGGTACGAGATTACTCAGTATCATTCTCTACACTCTGAGAACCCTCGTAGAGCCTTCCATTGTTGCCTAGACTAACTTGAGTGCGGAGGCGGTCCCCTGACCAATACAAGGTTGCGCCACTCTAATTTTCTTTGTGAGTGCAGGCATTACACCTACTCAGTTCACGTTGAAAAAGCCCTCAAGAGGTCGTCCAACTACTAGGCTGACGTGAAGAAGGCCTAGATGCAACAAATTGGTGCCGTCTGTGGGAAACATAATGATGAGCCATGGTGAGACAAACCACCAACCATGCTGTTTTGAATTCCAATCGAGTCACTACTTGAGGAAGAGGAAGGGAGATGGGGAATGAGAGCAATCAAGGTTTTCAAGAGCATATTCCCCTTTCTCCAAATCAACAAAATCAAAATCAAGAGCTAGGTCAAAAAGGGGATTCCAGAGGTTCCTCTAAGAACCATACCAACTCCATTTGGAGAAGGAGGTTCGAAACAACTCCTAATTCCGGCAACAACAATTGATTTACAAAATATGCGAATGGAAATGCAACAACAAATGTTGGAACTCCAAGGAGTTGTGTGAGGCTTAGTTCATTAAGTCGGGGTGCCACCAGGACCCGCTATAAATACTCGAGAAGGGAGATTGCATGAAGCCATTCAACATACTAAGGCTAGACGACGTCCAGAGAACGAGGTTCAAGAACGGCAGAATCAATGGAGTCCCAGGTTGGAGAGAGAAATCAAGGAGTTCATATTCAAGAACCACCTCCCCAAGGATATCGAACTCGGGGAAGTGTATTCAATCATTTGTCCGATCAGGGGACCCAAGACTTACCAAGGAGACCCCCAAAAGAAAGAGTTCGTGAACAAGTGGGAAAAAGTCGAGGAAGGCGGGGACGTAAGGTTGAGTAACCTGAGACCAGCCAAACACGATCCTCTCACTTGTCTTCCTCCCATTATTCTGATCTTGGAAGCATTTGATCTCCATAAGAAGGGCATTAAGATGCAAATGGTCTAGGAAGGAGATTGGAAAAGTTGGAGAGGAAGCTTAACGAGCAAGACAAAGACGACGACTATGATGTGGTCGATCAAGAACCCTTTTTTGAAGAAGTCATGAGAGCACCTCTTCTGCCCAATTTCATTATGCCGACATTCGTTCCTTTTGAAGGTAAGTCTAATCCTCGCGAGCACATTAGCTATTTCAAGTCAGTCATGGTTGTGATCAGAAGAGAAGATGAGTTGTTATTCCGAACCCTCCCGGCTTCTTTTAAGGGTCCATCAATAAAGTGGTTTACTAGCCTAAGGCCAAGATGCATCCAAAACTTTTGAGAACTTGGGAGGAAGTTCATTGCCTAGTTCCAAAGTAGCATTGGGAGTAAGAAAATGGCGGATAGCCTCTTCGCCATCAAACAAAAATAGAATGAGTCTGTCCAAGACTATCTCTTAAGATTTGATAAAGTGACTATTGAGATCGAAGAGCTAGATGATATGGTGGCATACAATGTGTTATGGAGTGGGACAACCCAACCACAGTTGCTAGTGGTTTTGCTCTAAGACAAGCCCAAGACTTATGGGGCCCTTCTTAGTGTCAAAAACAAGCAATGGTTGCAGAGGTTATCAAAGCCCAAGAATAATCCACAAAGGGAGAGAAGGAAAAGAAGAATTAGGCTTGATATGCTATCAATTGGGGCGGTACCCCGTGACTCACTCAAGTGAAGAGAGAGAAGATAGGGTAGGTTGCTCTGAAGGTAGAATAACAAAAGAGAGACTACTTATGTTATGGATTTACGTTAAAATGAAGAACGGGGTCAAAGCTCGAACGTTCATGGGAAGAATGACAAAGGAGGACACAAAGTTGCTGTCAGGCACACCTTTGGTCGATTGCCTTGGTCAATTGGACTGACCAAGAGGTTCGACCAAGGCTACTGTGTATGGATAGTAAGTTCCAACTTTGGTCGGAAACTCTTCAAAACACATCGGAACACTCCGAAATTAATAGGAAAATTCTAAAATAACATATAAAGACTATCTATGATGATCTAAACATCAAACAAAACCAGTGGAATAGTGATATGGAAAAATTATGATCGGACCAGGTTCATACCTAGTTCGACCCTCGACCCCGGTCGAGACAGAGGGAACCGACTCGCTCCCGAGCAAACCGGATCCAGAAGATGGCTTGCTGAGGAAGAAAACTTATTCAGCTACAAGCACGCCCTAATTCAAAAGATGAATTAGGTTAATTACCCTAATGATGGCAGACTCAAATTGACTGCTACGGCTAATCATTATCGAAGGGATAATCATCGCATAACCTAAAGGTTATCTCAGGAGTCCTCTACTAGTCCAAACTAGTAGAAGTCTATCGCTCAATGGATCTAACTATTAAGATCCAACGACTACCCGAAGAAGGCTCAAGTGCATCCAACGAAGGAGATTCGAAGGTACACTCTATATGAACCTCACTGCCATACGAGGTAAGGGGGACACACAATCTGAGACTCAGACTCAGATTCAGATACATACTGATAGACGTAAATTATCAGAGACTTACGATCTAGATCACCTTTCCCAGTTCTTTATTCCTTAGCTCTGTACTTCTAGCAGAGCCGTTTGTGATTAAGTTCATCAACTGACTTAGCCTTCGGAGGTGGACTCCCGACCCCCGCGGTCGGGCCACATTTGACGCTTTCGTTTTTGCAAGTCATCACAAGGAGATCTAAGGGCTGAGCAGATTTTGGACGCATCAAATAGAAATCCAATAAATCACCTAATAGGCTTAATCTGCGGATTCTTGCGGAAAGGCTAGAATGAATGGAGATTCATTCAAAAGGTAAGAGAACAGCAGATCATGCATAGAAAACAACTTAGGAACAAATCTAACATGGATTAGAATCAAATAACTACAGTAAGAGTAAATCATGGTCTCATGCTCAATCAAAACAATGAACAATACCATATTGCTCAAGGAGAACATAGAGTGAATGAGAATTCACTCTCAGACTATGAGGATCTAAGATTAGATCATTACAGTAGTATAAGACTTTCCTCACAATCAAAACAAATTGTAGAAGTTGTAGAGAGAATAGATCAATGAAGTATAGGATTAAATACTAACCTTGTAAAAGAAGAATCATTAATGGAGGAACTTTGCTTGGATGCTTGGAATCAACTTTGGGCTTGAAGAGGAGGCTCTAAGGTTCTTCTCACGTTCTCCAAAAGTTAAGAGGCAAAGTGTTTAGGTTTAGTCCGAAGTTACATATATATAGGACTCCAAAACCTAAAACTTCCAAAAATATACAATTCTGTCCTCGGACATGCTTTAATCAATTGCCTTGGTCAATTGGATTGACCAAGGGGTTCGACCAAGGCAGAGCCTTAAGTTAAAATTGCTGAATTTGGTTTCCAAAAGCCAAATTCACCACTTGGGTCCTGAAGCAACTTAAGTAAGGGTCTTACCAGGCTTCATAGGACCTTTTGAAGGTGTCCACATTGTACTCAAGGTCCATCCTTCAAGTCCATCATCATTTAGGTTACATCTCCTTCCAAAATCAAACAGGGTTTCCAAGATGGGATCTTCACTATCAATCTCCATTAGTTCTAGGTTAGAGCCAATGGGTACAACAGAAAGGGTCCACATTTGTCTTCTACCTTGACTTTGGATCTTTGGACCTACAACACAGATTTCCAGATTAGAGTAGGTACAGGATTTCACAAGAATTATGGAGAATTGGGTCAAAGCTTTAACATTCATGGGAAGAATGACAAATGAGGACGCTGGAAGAGTAGACTGGCCGACGAGGACTATACACCTCTAAATACCAGGTGTTTAGAGATCTTATTGTAAATCCGAGATAAGAACCTCTGAAGTGGCCGAGCAAGCTATGTTCCTGTTTGGAAGATAGGAATATGACTAAGTATTTTCGTTTCCACAAGGACTACGGAAACCAAATGGACAAGTGTAGAAATCTCAAGATGGAGATCAAAAAAGTTATCCAACTAGGCCATCTCGGGAAGTGCATTCAAACAATGAGACAAGATCGGGAGAAATCTCCAGCAAAAGAATGCAAAAGGTCAAAGAGCCCGGATTGAGCAGAGAAGCATCTCAAGAAAAAGCAAGACGATCGTGAAGAGACTCCCATTTATATTGTGTTTGGGAAATCCAGCCGAAGAATCAATCAAGAAGGCTAAACAAAAAGTGTGGTTCGTGGGATCGATGCAATTGCCTAGCAAAAGAAGAAGTGATATATGTTCATATCCACTAACTTTCAAGGATGAAGACCTCAAGGGAATAAATACCTCTCATGATGACGCTATAGTCATCAAAGTGAAGTTGGCGAAACGGGAAGTCTACCGAGTCCTCATAGATACGGGATCTTTAGTTGACCTCCTTTCATACGAGGCATTTAAGAATCTCAAGCTTGAAAATGAGATGATGACTCCATGTGAGACTCATCTATACGGATTCGTTGGGTCCTTGCCATAGCTGAAAGCACCATTAATTGGGCCGAATCTTGGACTTCAATCCAGATGGCCCATAGCTTCTTCTGGCTAGACCTTCGAGTATTCGGATCTACAATTCAGATTTCGGGTTAGTAATATGGGGGTTATTACACAGCATGTTGTGCACCAACTCTACCCGTTGCGGAATATCTGCAGTGCATCCATTATTTCAAGAAGCCCAATCCGTAAGGACTGGAAGCTGGAAGATAACTAAATTATGTTATTCGGATAGGATTCAGACTTAAAGTCCAACAAGAAAACTATTGCCTATCCTTGATCGGATGACCTAGAAAGAAGTAGGCCGCCTCCATCGGATAGATTGGTCAAGTTAATCTATATAAACCCTTGCTTCGTTCACCCAAGGCAATTCTATTAGATTTTAGTTTAGTTCAAGGCTCTACAAATTCTCAGAGCATTCTAAATGTGGCCTCCAGGTTAATTAAGGTTGGCCCATGCTCCACTTCCTTTGTTTTGCAGGCTCATTGACGGTTCATAGGCGATCAGGTCAGCCTTGGGCGCATCACCACCTAAACACAAATAAAACTCAAGAACCAATCTCAAACCCATGAGAAATCATACGCGGCACTTTTCTACCTAATCTTCTATAGATAACTAGCTTCTCGATTTCAATTAATTTCTACCCTAACTGTTTAAAGGTACAAGTCAGAGAATCTCTTTAGAAAATGAAATTGTTTAGAGAAAAATTAATGAACTTTATATTTGAATTAATTTCTACAAATTGTCAAAGTTAACTATGTACATGTGAAAAATACAAACAAATTAAATGGTCCCTAAATCCGTTAATCATTTCACAAGAGGCTTGCCATGGTAATCAAGGATCAAGATCCTCGTCGTCGCTAACATACGCTGCTAGGTTAAGATACCTCTCCTCCTCTCCGTTATCCCTCCATCTTTCCCTGCAAATCACACAGGTAAACCCATTAATACTCCTTCTCGTGGTCCTCTTCCACTTCTTCAGGCAGTCTTCGTGAACGGAGTTCCGACACGAACCACAAGCCACCAACCTAGCTTCCTTCTTCATCTCTTCCAAACATATCGGACACCTGGCACCTTCTTCCACGTCAGCATCTCGTGAGAGAACCCCAGTTGATGTTGCCTGAGCCATGAGCTGATGATACCTCTCACGAACTCGAACTCCAGCAAAGGATTCAGGGCAAGTGGGTGAAACGAGCAGGTTGCTGACTTGGCATGGCATGAGGGTTGCCTGGTTTAGACACGTGTCGTCCAGGGAGACGTTGAGAACACGTAGATAAACAAAGAGAATATGTTTGCATGGGATGATACGATCAGGGCAGGTACAGAAAGGGGTGGTGGAGAGGGAGACGGTGTAGACGTTGCCGGAGGCGCCGAGGACGAAGAAGTTGGGGTCGGAGCGGTGGAGGAGTCGAAGACGGTGGAAGGCTCGAACGATCCGATTCGCGATGGGTCGTTCGAAGGGTTTGAATTGGAAGAGAGATTGATTATCAGGTGGTTGTGGGTTTGAATTGGAAGGGATTGAAGAATCATCCATTCTCATCTCTGCTAATTTCTGAGAGAACAAACTAAAATTCCAAGAATAACGTTGAAGAGAGACGTTTGGAGCAAATTAGAGAGAAGAGAAAGTTGATAGTTTGATGATTAACTTGGCTTTTGTAGGGGAATCCGGATAAGTTATTTCTTGAGTAGCTTGGAGTGTACGTAAGCGATGGTCCATGGAAGTGGGAAAACGTGGGTTTAATGGCTGAGGAGAGAACACAATCTTGACGCCTCTATAGTGGTGTGTGCCTTGTACAGGGGACGAAACCAATCGAGGAATAGCAATTGGGCTTTCTTGGATCGTTGGCGTTGAGTGTACGGTAGGGATAGTTGCTGATAAAAGAGGGGATCGCAGCGTTAGATGCTCTATATTCGAAGCCTTCCTTAAAATCGTGTACTTCTCTGATTTTGGAACACGCTAGCTTTTCAGTATTCTTATTTTGTGTCCTGACACAAAATTATACTGTGGTTGTGGGAATTATCTAAATCCCACAAGAATCCTGGGATCCCGGATTCTTGACCGATTGAGAATTGTGCTTTGTTAATATTATTTTTTATACATTTTGGAGAAAGGTTCAACTTTAATCTTCTTCATTACATATGTTGGAGGGGATTCATCTCTAATTACTTGTAAAGTGGACCACAAGTGGGGTTCACATTATTTACAATTCTCATGTCTTAAAATTTTTGTAATTCATATGGATTGTGACATGTGACAATCAATAATCTAACGATTACAATCAAAACCCAACTAAAAATTGAATATAATAAATTACTAAAATTTAGCCACAAGAGGGAAGAGACAAAATTGGAAGAAGTTTTCGAAATTCATTAAATTCAATTTTTAGTTGGGTTTTTTTTTTTTTTTTGAATCCAAAGAGTTTATATATATAGGGTGGGGGGAATATTACTAATATAGGTGCCGCCGGATGGATGCAAACCCAGGACCTCCCCGTGGGAAGTTGGACTTTTTACTGGTCTATATAAGGTGGGGGGAATTTTTAGTTGGGTTTTGATTGTAATTGTTGGATTATTGACTATCACATGTCACAATCCTAAATATGAATTATAGGAAATTACAGGAGGTGGGAATCATAGAAGATGTGAACAGTCAAGAGTGCGCAAGGGGCACACTCTTCTCCGTGTGTTCAGATCCTCTATTCGTTATTCTCTCCTCATGACATGTTTTTACGAGGGACCCACATCCCTACAACTGAAAGTTTTGCGGCAATCTAGCGGCACTCAACGTATGAGTGCCACATGTACTCTCTGTTTTACAACCCTTAAGATTATTAGAAAATATGAATCGGCTTAATCATGAATAATTTTAACCCAGATCAAACCAAACCATAGTCACATTCTCTAGCTTTCTTCTTTGTCTTCGTTTTTGCCTTTTCTGCTCTCCGCAACTCAATTTTCTCCCAATTGGTAACTTTATCTATAGTGGTTTCTATGGCAATATTAGTTTGAATCGAGTTGTGAAGATCAAAGATGACGGGGTTCTCAGACTGAAAAATGAAACCAGTTGTCTAATTGGTTATGGCTTCTACCCTAATCTCTTTCGGTTCAAGAACTCCACCGAAGGAACAACCTTCTTCTTCTCCACCTCATCTGTTTCTATAGTCTATTATAGAGATGAAGATTCCAAAAACTAGATCTTAATCTCGAGAGAGAGAAAATGATTGTGATTATGACTCTGCGACTGCAAGTTGTCTTATCAACATTAGCCTTCCCCTACTTCAAAACCCATCCTATCGCTCATCTCTTACTCCATAGATCTCTCCCAATCTTTCATGGTTCTATGTATGTCGGAATCTCTTCTTCCACGGGTCTGCTCGCGAGCTCTTATTACTGTTCGGATGGAACTTTAACATGCACAAATAGCTAACTCTTAGACGGAGAAGAAGACAGAAGGGCAAATGGTTTGGTTTAATCTGAATTATAATGAACCGGTATTCATTAAGTCTATTAAAAATCTGATTATATTTTCTGATAATCTAAGGGTTTTAAACAGAGAGTACTCGTGACCAAGGAACGAAACTTCGATGGTTTCGCTCGGTTCGCCGCCTGGCGAACCGAGCGAAATGGCGAATAATCGCCGAGATCTCGGCGAGATCTCGGCAGCGAGAACTTCTCAGTTCGTTAGGGATTTCTTTCCCTTTCTCTCTTTCTTCTTCTTCTCCGGCAAAATAGATCAGATCGGTCTCTTTATCTCTCTCTCTTTCTTCATCTTCTTCTTCTCCGGCAGAAATAGCAGCGGAGCCTGCTACCCATGAGTCTCAAAGAGCAGTAGAAATAAAATAAAAAACAAAACAAAAAAATCTTGGTTTCGCCGGAAAACGGCGAAATTCGCCGAAATTTCTTTCCTTGCTCGTGACACTGATATGTTATTGCCACTGAACTTTGGGCCACAGAGGATGTGAACCCTGTTAAGAGTGGGCCCACGAGAGATCCACCCTAGTTACATTTTATGAGAACTTAAAAGTAGACCTGTAAATGGATAGTCGAAATCCGCTTTCGAATTCGCATTCTTATTTTTTAAGGGTATCTGTATCCGAAAATATCCGTATCCGTCCGCTAAGCAACCGGATTCGGATTCGGATAATTGCTTATCGAATCGGATAATATCCGGATAAATTTTTACCCGGATAGAGTAAAGTATTTAACATTTTTTCTTTAAACATAGATGATAATCAGATTCGGATACCAGTAATCGGATTCGGATAGCGATATTCGGTCATCGGAAATTAGAAATTTATAATAAAAAATGTAAAAAAGTGACAATTATCAATCAATAATTGGATATTTTATCGGATCGGATTATTATCGAATACCCGATAAAGTTTTGGATTCGAATTCGGATGCCTTCTCTAAATTTTTTCCGGATTTGAATTCGGATTTGGATAGCGGATTTGTTAATCAGATTCGGATACTGGTGTATCGGAGCCGAATCCGGTCCATTTACAGGCCTACTTAAAAGTGAACCCTCCCCTCATAATATGTGATGGAGAGATTTAAATGGAAGACAAACCTCTATAACTCTATCCTAGCCGATACAAAATCCAAACTCCTGAGTCCGGATCAGCTACCCGTCGGGCCACTCTATGCTCCCCGACAGCTTTACCACCATAAATACAGGGGACCCAGGGTTGGGTGATGAGATCTTTTATTATTTTATTATTTTTTATCTGTGAGTCCTACAGGATTTGTGGTGGTAAAACCGTCGGAGAACGCTAACGGGGCGATGATCCGAAGAATTCCAGACTTCTACCCTGCACCAAATCGAAGATCTCAATTCCGTGCGCTTGAGTAGATTTGGTGGGAATTGCTTGGACAGAAGTACTGTTGCTTTTTCAAAGAATCAAACTCAGTCAGGCTACGTGTCAGTTGTACATTTCTTAATAGAAAAAGAGTTTTATTGGTCACGTGCTTAAAACGTAACGTGGAAAGATTGTTCTCTAAACAAAGTATATTCTTGGTTGCATGGTCCTGGTTTTGACTTTTTCACTTCTTCTATTAGCAGCTCCTTCACTCTAGCTATCCTCAAGGAATGTTCCATTTATCATATCACCTTCACTCTAAGTTTCTGGTTTTGACGTTTTTTTTATTTTTTCCTACTTTCCTCAACAGTTTTAAATTACGTGTGACTCTTTCCTGACTGAAACCTAGCTCTTCAAGCAAAACCTCAAGTTTTTTTTATCATAGAATAGAAGATCGCAGGATGTGATTTAGATATAGTTGTAGTATGCAGTTTTTTATATTGAAATTATTGAAATTTTATAATTATTAATTTAATTATATGTCCAAGGGCAATATTGAAAACTCACTATTAGGGCGATTACAAAATATATGTTATATATTTGTAATCACTGTATCACTTGTGTGATTACATTATTCGTACGTGAGAATTTCCAGAAAGACGGTTCCCATCTCTCTCTCTTTCCCTCTCCTAGAAACGCAGGAAAGAAGTTCCTTGCTTCAGATCACTCTTCCATCCTTTCCACACGTCATTTAGGTTGTGGAACTAGTTCTTTTTCCTAGTGATTATGGAATCACCCCAGTGGAGTTTTGGTGGAGGAACGAGGACGTGGATCCAGTTTACTTCCGCAGCAGATACTCCATAATTTAGGAAAGCAAATCCAGGTAAGGATCTTTCCCACCAATTAATCGAATTGGGATATATGGAGTTATTACCAACAAAAACAGTAATCAAAGAAGTTTCAAGTTTGAATCTCTGTTCCTTTATATTTTCCCTTAACCTGCGTATGGGCCTTGATAACTAGATTGATGAAGTCAAATAAAAGGAGCAACAAATCCTATTAAAAAACAATTCGTTATTAAAACATTAAAATTAAGATCCAACACGATTTGTTTAACAATAACATAACATAAAGTACTTGTGAATGTTTTCCTTATTTGCATCTGAAATGTGTTGAAATATGTAATTTCATCTTGTTCTTTTATTAGACTTACAAAATTTAGCAAGAGAAAAAATCCTTACAAAACGTAATCTGTAATAAATTAAATATCCAATCAAAACCAGTAAAAGACTCAAAATATCCAATCAAAGTCTGTCAAAGACTTAAAATAGCTTTTTAATTTAGCAAATTGTTCCTTCTAATATTTTGATTTGCGAAATAAGAAACTTTTTTCTATTCTTTCAAATCCAGGTCCTTTGTATTGCAGGGGTCTACTAACCTGCTCTTTTGCCTCTTAAATGCATAGCTTAGTGATATTTGGCAAGGCAAGTGAAGAACCAATACTATTTCCCATCCAAACTCTTCCTTCAATTCCTGAATTTTATTAAAGTGTTTGTTGTTCCATTGGCTGAGATTGCATATGTTGTAATTGTTGGCAACTAAAATACAGTGTGTTCTAAGATTACATGACTTGTACTGAAGTGAAGCTCCCATAGAATGAAGTGAAACGACTTTGGGCATTTGTTATATATTTTAGAGGGTGATTAACAATATTACAACAGTTTTTGAGTGTTTGTGAGAAGATTTAAGTGTTTTGGGTGAAGCAAACATTACTTGGAATACTGGATTTCATAGGTCACTACACAAGGGTCACATTGGATGAATTTTTGAGTAGTCATCCAGTTGTTTTTCGAGTTCGATTTAAACTGAAGAAACGTTAGTTCATGAAGTCTTCTTTCCAACGCACTTTTCGGATTGTGCTTTCGATATCAAACAAGGGAGTTATGAGGTTTCTCGTGAGAGTGTGCAATATGGAAGCAAATTTGGGCATTGTAGAAGAAATATCAAATTTGGCTACTGTGATGTAATCTACTCTTAGGGGATCGAAAATAATTTTTAAGAGTTCAGGGGTCTTTGTGAAATAAGTTTTACATCTCAAGGAGGAAAGTGTAATTTTGAAAGATTGAATGATACAATCTAATGGTTATTAGAAGGACGTGGATGAAGATCCAATTTTGAGGGTCGAGATTGATGCGCTTGGTTTTCAAGTGCCCAAGATGGAAAGATTACATCGCGCGCCTTTTGGTTGGTTGGGAGCATGATAATATGGTGCACTGCTAAGTATAATGATCAACATGATCCTGTGTATCGCAGCTTAAAGGCAAGATTAGAAAAGATTCACTTTGAAATAATATGGTGAAGGGTAGTCTAATCTTACATCACTTAAAGGATCTGAAGGCCCAGATCTCACCCGCCTTTTTAAAGTGGATATCCAACGGCTGTGGGATTAGATTCTCTTTGGGACTCATCTAGAAGATGAAATACAATTGTTCATGTGCACATCAACGTTAATTCTCTTTAAAAGCTCGAATTTGAGCTAAACAGAAGAGGGTTTTTGGTGTTTTTGGCTTGTGGAGACTAAGAAAAACGTGGAGGAGAAGCCAATAAGTAATATGGGTATGGAGAACAAGCTTAGATGCATATTTTGGTGAAAACGTTGAAGAAGAAGGTGAGTAATCTATTGTAATCTCCCTTAATTTGAAAAGTATCACCTTTCAAGTAGTTGTTTGTTAGGGTTGAGTTGTTTGAGGTTGTAGCATTATACTTTTGTGGGTGCAAGAGTTAATACTAGAGTGGGTGCTCTATGTTTTGAATTAATTGAGAGTGAGTGCTCTCTGATCATTGTAGTGATCAAAATTCTAGTTGGAAAGTATTGAGTAAATACGAAGCTCTATTTAGGGCATTAGTCCGTGGATGTAGGCAATTTGACTGAACCCTATAAATTTGGTGTCTTGCGTTTCTAGTTTATTTTTCATTGCATATATTGAAGTGTTTTGATTGCAGAGTGGTGGTGCACTGTTTGGTAGACCCAACCACATTGTGGTGTGTGGTGGACTTGCCCTTGTGTAATTGATAATTACAGGATTATCTTGATCAACCTTGTCTTGAGTTTAAAGAAGCGTCAAATCAAAGAGAATTTTAGAAGATACTGATTCACCCCCCTCTCAGTGCCAACCTGGGAATAACAGTGTTCTCTATCAATCTCCAAACGCCCATCAATCTTGAAGCTTCATTAATATCTTTGTGTTTATGTATTATATGTGATTGCCAAAGCAGCATCCATGGAATTAACGTGTGTGAATCATCTTGAGTTCTGGGTATCCAAGTAAAACTTCATATATAATTCACCAGGCAACCACCCCCATGCCATGCATCTCAAACCCCAGAAATTTCAAATGCTAGTAGGCTCCCTCTTTGTTGTAAGTGATGTTGGGTTAGGGTATGCCTTGTGTTCTATGGGTTCGTGTAATTAGAGTTTGACGGTGTTATAATTATATCATGATTAGGGTTTAGGGTTTTCCTATAAATATTTTTTCTTTGGGTATAACCTTGAAAGGTAAGCAGAAGAAAACACTTTGAATAGTGTGAAAGTGGTGAAATTTTTACAATATAGTGGTATCCTTTTTTTTTTCTCTCTCTCAAATGGATGTATGCAATTTTGCAAGACCACGGCGAATTCCTTATTGTTTTGAATATGTTTTGTTTGTATTCTTGTCCATGGTTGTGCATCAGTCCCCAGTAGGTAGTAGAGCAATGTTCAATAGATTGTTGTTGGGGGTGTGAGAAGATTCAGAAAAAGAGTTGAAGTACAAGGAGAATGAATAAGGCTTCAAGGTATAAACCGTGGGTTTAGAGACCATGAAATTACTTTTGTCTTTTTTACAATTGTACAGAATTTCCAAGGGAGACATTCAAAAAAAAAAAAAAAAAAAAAAAAGAAGAAGAAGGAAGAAGAGAAAATCCATAATCAGATTGAAGTTGGATTGTTGAAAGGAAGAAAGAAAAAGGGGCATTCGATGGAAAAAAAATGAAGAAAGAAGAAAAAAGAATTGGATCTACGGGTCCTCGAGCCTGCAAGTAGGGTTTCGAGTTAGCATCCTGGGGGATTTTACAGTCGGAATCTCCATTCTTTTAACAAAGTATAGCTGGCCAAACAAGCTTAATTGGAAATTATTAATCCAACCAAACTCCTTATGGCAAGAACAATGCAGGAAAAGTACTGCAGGGGCCACTCCTTACTTCAAGTACAAACCCTAAGACAACTTTATGAGGGTGGAGAAGCATATTAGCTTGCAAGGAAGTTCTCAAACTTAGCCTTTCAAGGAGTATAAGCAATGGGCTATCAACAACATCTACTTGGATCCTTGGATCCCATATATCCCTTCACCATACCTATCTCAAGGTCCTTCCTCTATGAGTCTTTCAAAGGTAAATGAACTCATATACTATGGTAGAACTTGGAAAATTCCTCTTCTTAACTCCCTCCTTAAACAAGCCAAAATGACAACCATATTATCCTTTCCATTTCTATCCCTTGATGTTTCCTAGATGTGGAAAGAGACAAAGCATTGCAAATTCCATGTCATATCAGCCTATTATGTCTCCTCGTCTCACCTCTCTCTCCAACTTTCAACCCTAGCATCTACCTCTTCAAATTTCAACTAGGGAAAGATATGGAAAACAACTTCCCTCCCCCAAAAAGGAATTTTCTGTGGAGAGTTTCACATGATGAGATTCCAACTCAAAGATCTTTATTTGATTGAAATAGTAGTTTTTCCCCTATGTGTTTACTTTTTATGTCACAGGTAGAAAATATAACACATGTTCTATTCAATTGTGGTCATGCTAAGTCACTAAGAGTTGTTGGCGAGCCTCAACTTTGAGGATAGAGACACCAACGAGTTTGTGGGAAACACCTTACATGATTGACCGGATTTTCATGATACTAGGTTTTCTATTTCAAATAAGAATTAGAAACTCGTATATACTATGAGCAGCATTTTGTGTTGGATAGTTTGGCATGCTAGAAATGATTTCCTTTTCAAAGGCATTTGTATTTCTTTAACTAAATCTTTGTTTTGGCTTGACAAACTTTTAGGTGAAATACAACTCCTTCAACAAGATGAGTAGATGCAGGTGCAAACTAAATCACATGCAGTCTTGGTGGATGACTTCATAGCTAATTTGGTTGCTTTACAGTTTATTCAAATGCAGCGAGGGACTCCTCTTTAAAACGTGCTGGCAAGAGCTATACTGTATGGGATCAATTTGGCCTATTTCTGGTGGCAAAGACTATTTTTTTATTAGGCTTTTTGTTAAGGAACCTCCATGAGTTCCACAAGAACTCTACCACAAGAACTTGTAGAAGCCAGATTTGAAGAGTTTCAACCTAACTGAATCACCTCAAGGCAATTCAGTTGTGAAGAGTTCTGGCTCAAGTGAGTCACCTCAAGGTATTTCGGTCATGTGTAGAGATAGACATTCAAGTCAATTCAAATTTGAAACCCAAGCTAAGAGTTCCAACACATGTAAAACAACCCAACAGTTGGATCCTCTCACCATCATTCATTCTTATTCAAGGCAACAACGTTTTCAATAGTCGTAGTAGCATAGCAAGAAACTCTTGTAAATTCTATATAAAGCCATGTACAAATACAATTCAAATACAATAAAGAAAACCAACAGTTGCTCTTCATTGTGGACGTAGGTTGAACTACACAATTGAACCATGTTTACTTCTCTTGAGTTCTCTTTTGATTTCCTTCTCTTCTTTCACATAGATATAGATTTTAACATGGCATCAGACGCCCAGGTTGGTCTCCCGTCCCCTTCATTTCCCTCCCTCAACAAATTCCTCTTTATTAAGCTGAATAAGAGCAACTACTTGATGTGGAAGAATCAGCCTGTTCCCTTGTTGCGAACCTATGGCTTGTGTGGAATCATCGATGGAACCGATCCTCGCCCACCCCCAACTATTGTGGACGATTCCTCTGCTGCAACTCCTGCTGCACATCTCTCAAACTTGAAGTATGACCATGGGGTTTGTCAAGATCATCTGTTAATGTGTTGGCTCCTTGCTTCCTTGACTGAGAGAATGTCACATCCCACCCGCCGCTCCCTGCTCGACAACCCGTGGGTGCGATCCGTCATAGGATCCACGGTTTTATCATCAATAATAATAAATGCAAGCAATAATAGTCAAGATCGTGAATAAATTCAAATAATTCGATAAAAGGATTACAGGAGTCCAAAGATACTCCAAAGGAAGGAATCAAAGAAAAGAATTAAAGGAAATCAAGTTCCAAAATTCATCGAGTTCAGCGGAAGCAATTATTAATCTAAAACAGTTTTATTCCAGTAACTCGCCCTTGGGCTAAAGCCTTTGCTTAAGTTCTAGTAATGACGGGAGCTATCCACTTTGCTCCAAAGACTTCTCAAAATGCCGAGAAATCTATCTCCTTCTGCTGTCAATGGGTGCTATAAATGCACTCCATGCATCCACAAGAGACTTCATAACATACGTAATGATTCTAACTTGCAAATTGCTCACACTGGTAATTTTCCCTTCTCTTCCTCTCGTTCATTATTTCTTCATGAGCGAAAAATTTGTTGTCTATTTCTCATTTTACAAGAGATAATAATGTTGTCTTTGAATTTCACCCTGACATCTATTATGTGAAGGATCACATCAGAGTGAAGTGTCTTCTGCAGGGATGGAACTCTAATGGGCTTTACCAGTTTAATATTTCCACTCCAAAGCATGCTTTTGTTGGTGAAAAGACTAACTTATCTCAGTGGCATTCACAGATGGGCCACCCAAGCTTTAAAGTTGTTCAACATTTAATTTCTACCTTTGATCTACCTTTCACTAAAGAAAAATATTTTAGTTTGTAGTGCTTGCCAACAAGGGAAGAGTCATAAACTCCCCTTTGAACATTCTAAAACCGTTTGTAAAGCATCCTCTAGACTTGATTTATTTTGATGTTCGGGGGGCCTTCGCCCACTATTTCTGTTGAATGCTATCAGTATTATATGATTTTTGAAGATGCATTTAGTAAGTTCATTTGATTGTATCCTTTAACTATTAAATCCAAAGCACTTGGTGTGTTTCAGAGATTCAAGAAGTTGGTTGAGAATCTTTTTGGCTGAAATATCAAACAATTTCATAGTGATTGGGGTGGAGAGTATAGATCTTTCTCCACTTTTTTGATTGATGCAGGAATTGCACACCAATTACCTTGCATATAGACGTAGAGTTGAGACTAGATTGACTATGTTGGCCCATTCCCACACTCCTTGCAAATATTGAAACCATGCTTTTGAAACTGTTGTTTTTCTCATAAATAGGATGCCTATTAGGATCTTGGGGAATGTCTCTCTCTTATTTAAAATTTTGGGTGAAACCCCAAATTATCAAAACCTTTGTGTCTTTGGGTGTGAAACCCGGCCCTAACCTTGACCCGGAAACCCTGTTGTTTGTAAGTTCGAAGACCCGAAGTAAAGGAAGAAGCCAACTATGGGCCATCTCAGTGGAAGACATGGTGTTTGACCTAGAACCCATGGAAATTGATGATGGTGTTCCATACTTGGAAGCTTGTTCAGAACTAGAAAGGAAATTGTACCTTGTTGAAGATGGGACTAATTGATGGACTTGAAGTATAGTTAGACATGATTCGAAGGCATTTCTCTATACTAGGTAAGTCATATGTTGTGTTGGGAGAAGCTCATTAGGTTTGGACTTGATTTGGACCTTCAATTCGCTGTCTTCGCCTTGCTGACTAGCTTGGTCGACTGGGTGGTCGATTGGGCCAATCGACCAACAGGGTCAGAATCTGCCAAGATCTTCTATTTAGGTCTGTTGGTGTTCTATATAATGGAAGTACGTGTTTCTTAGCCTCCTTTGTTTCTAAAACCCTCAGAGAACGTGGGAAGACTCTCTCAAAGCCTCTCCTTGGTGTTTGTGAAGAACTTTACAAGACTTCAAGGTTCTCATCTCCTATTCTTCAATCAAAGGTTAGTGATCTCTCTTGTGTTGTATTGATCTACTCATACTATGTTTTGTTCTTTGTGATTGAGACTATGAAGAAGATGTTGCATCCTTGCATCCATCTCTTCTACAATCTCTTTTCATTCTTAAGGTTTTATGATCTTCATATTAATCTTAGCTATGATCATTCTTTCGATTTGATTTCTTAGAATGTTAGATCTGTTTTGCATGATAGTTTCATGTATGATCTCTTGCTTATCTTCTACTAGAATGAGATCCTATTATCTCTAGTTTTCCGTTTGAATTCATAGCATATTTTCATAAAAACTATGAATTTTACCAAATTAGAAAGTCAAGTTTCCAAATTAGTAAGTAGTGTTTTTTTATCATTGTTAGTGTCTAATCTATGCTATTATAGTGTTAGATTATTGTTCTAGAGTTTTCTCCAAGTTTCGTAGTGTTTCGGATCTTGTAGAATCAGTTTCGGATCAAAAACCAAAATTCTACTTCGTACTGTTTCAGGTGGTTGATTGCTTGGTCGACTGGACCAAGCTACCACCCAATCGACCAAGCAAGACAGTAGCTGTGTTCTTCATTTGATTTGATTCGTTTGATCTTCGATCTTTTCGGCCTCTTTCCTAATGATGTATCTATGCTTGTTTAGGGTTTATTTGCTAAGTTTGGAACCATTCACTTTGATCTGTGGATATTCATCGAAGCTATTTAAAGTAAGGACAGTTATTTCCATAATTATGTAGATTGCATGAATCTTAGTTTCTATTTTGGGATTCTCTTAGATTCACTACCATAAATGTATTTTCTTATTATTATATTATTGATGCAAGTACAGTAGTATCATGTTCATGTAGTCTTTTGATTATGAATACTTATTCTTGTCAGTTACATATGAGATTGATCATGTTTATGTGAATCTTTCTATATGATGAGATATCGGTTGTGTATGTTATGACTGATTTGAGAATGTGATTGAATATGTATGATTTGGGATTGAGAAGTGTCCTTTTGACATTTCTGTCTTTGGACATCAGTAGGAATAGTATGGGATATTTCCGATGGTGCCCTTTGACACTTTCTCGGATTATTGGTTGTCATATCTAGGGCTTGTCTAGCAGCGTTTGGCTAGGATGTCCCTATTATATCAGACCCGATTCGAAAGGGTATTGAGACCAAACGACCCATGGTAGCAATGGGGACTCGTGGGCGCTCAAGACCTGTGAGTTATATCCGTGAGAGGACATGAATCACATTGTGGGGGGGCCATTTATTGGTAGGGTTGCAAATAGTAGACTTGAGCTCATGGGTGCTCAAGACCGGTGAGTTATATCTGTGAGGGGACATGAGAGCTTCTTGTCTATTATTTGTAAATGACCAATAGGGTTTATGAGTCCGTAGTCCGAGACTATGCTGACTCTAGTGTGAAGGATACCGGAAAGGATTGCCCGGGGTGAGGAATGGACGTATCTGGACCTGAGTTGATATGACTAAGTAGATGACTTGCATTTGGCTAGGTTTCACCTTGAAATGCGCCAATACTTAGACCAAATGGTGATGTGAGAGAGCGATGACTTATACCCTAGCCATGAATGTCCGAGAGGGTTGCAGGACCCATTACCAACCGAGGATGAGTGAATTGAGACCTACCCAAAAAAGTATGGTGCTATGACTTAAAGCATGTCTGCCTATAGAGACCAGCATACATAGAGTTAGAATTATACATACATTGTCTGTTTTATATCATATTGCCTCATGCTATGTTCTGCAATCATATTATTTATGTTGTTGTGGATTAACTTGCCTTGCTGAGTTCTTTTGAACTCACTCCTTTTTGTGCAAATATCTTTTGTTAGATTATTCTACAGGTACTGAGTATTATGACGGTCAGTATGAAGAAGCACAAGCTGAGGAAGCATACTTCACGCAAGGTGTTGGCAATTACGAAGATCACGGTGATGATTCCTCGTGTGATCATGTTACGTACCATGATTAGCCCAACTGTGGAGTGGAAGCGACCGTGCCTGATATCTGAAGTTTATACTTATAAAGATGTTCTTTATAAAGTAGAAGACACTTTAGTTTAGTTTGATTAGTCTTTCCTTACTTTCTTTTGGGAACAGTTGTAATTTTTCTTTTGATTTGTGAGCTACATTCCGCTGTAACTGTGGAGTGAGATTCCGCCTCACTCTACTCCTTTTTGATTATATACATATTTGGTATCATTTTCCGCACTCTGATTATATTGTCGTTTTCTTTCCTTATCTATATCTCTTGTTTATATTATTACATATTGATTATATTTTGTTCATGATTATGTTATTGCATATGTGGGAGGATGATTTCCTCGATACTTGTTCTTTGAGGCTGTGGATCACACACTAGGGTATGCTAGGTAGGGTACCAGCTGGGTGTATGTGACATTGGGTGTTTGTTATCCCTTCCTTAGACCCTTCAATAAGCACAAGCTTGATTTTTGTTCTAGCGTTCACATTTTCTTGGGTTATAGTTCCCATTATCGTGGGTATAAATGTTTTGATAAGGCCACTAGAAAATTGAATTGAAGAGTTTCAACCCAACTAAATCTATGAAATCCCACCTAACCCTAACTTCGACACCCTATTTGTTTTGGATGAAGAAGTGACTTGATTGATGTTTGACCTTGAAGTTGGACCTTGAGTACAGTGTTGATATCTTTGAAAGGTCCTAGGAAGTCAAGTTAGACCTCTCCCTTAGTGTAGATCCGAAGACTCGAAGTGAAGGAAGAAGACATTGTGAGCCATCTCAATGGAGACATGGTGTTTTACCCAAAACCCATAGAGATTGATGATGGAGTTCCCTATTTGGAAACCTAACCTGTTTTGGAGATGAAACTGCATCTTGATGTTGAAGAGCTTGGTTGATGGATTTGAGGCCTAGTTGGAGATGTTTTGGAAGGTCCCTCAATGCTAGGTAAGTCACTAGTTGAGTTGGGAGAAGCCCCATTGAAAATTTTGAGGTTTGGAGCTTGAATTCCCTATTTTTGGGCTTGCTGTCAACCTGGGTCGATCAGGTGGGTCGATCAGACCTGACAGACCCAGCTAAGAGACCCATAGGTTAGGTGCAGTTTTGTAAAACTCTGTTTTTTAGGGTTTTTGATGCTCTATATATTAGAACTTCATGGATTTCAGCCCCATTATGTTCCTAAGCCTCTGGAGAACGTGGGAAGAAGCTTAAAACCTCCTCTTTGAAGCCAAGGAAGATCCCCAAGTATCCGTTAGAGTTTCTCCGTTGTTTCTTCTTCTACAATGTTAGTAATCAATCTATTTCTCTCTAGATCCATTCTCTCTACGGTTTATTCTAATTGTTTTGATTGTGAGGAAGGTATTACACTACCATAATGGCCTAGTCTCTGATCCTCAAAGTCTTAGAGTGAATCTCCATTCACTTTATGTTTCCTTGAAGCCATATGGTGAGTTTTCTATATTTTGATACTGTATGAGACCATGAGTTACTCTCTCCTTGTTTTCTATCTACTTCTGTGTTTGTGAGGAATGTCTCATGCCATTGTTATGACATTTCCTTCTATCCTCATAATTTTAGGGTGAATTCCTTTTCCCTCTATCACTTTGTGAATCTACTGTGGAGTGATTTTGAGGGCAATTTTAGGGTAACTTTCAAGAATGGGTATCCATTCGAAGACCTTGATTTCTATTTCATGTTAGACCCTTCCCAATTCCAATTCCAATTCTTAATTTTGAAATACTGTTCTTTCCTTCCTAGAGTGAAACCCCTTTCTCTCTAGTTTCTTTGTGAAATCCACGGATCAATTTCGGTAAAAACCCTAGTTAATGATTTGATTAGAATTCTATCCCATTGACCATGTTTGATGCTTAGACCTTCATAGATAGTTTTAGTATGTTTTTGGGGAACTCCCCTTTGAATTTCGGAGTAATCGGACTTCAAACAAAGAAGTTATGACCAATTTAGGGTTTTCTATCCATACAAAACACTGTGGGTCGATCTACCTGACAGACCTAGTTGAGCGACTCACATAGTCAATGACACTAATTTTGCTTTGTTTTGCTTCCGTTTCTTCTCCAATCGTTAGGGTTTGTTCCTTATATCAATACATGTTTGTTTAGGGTTATTTTGGTGATTTTGGACTTGCCCATTGATCTCTTTCTCAAAGTTTACGAATTGAAAACAAGGTCTACGTTCCGCACAACATGCATATTTACATGCTTGTTATGATATGATTCGAATGCATGAATTAGCTACTGTGATTTCACTTTCTAAACATTGTATTACTTCTTATATTACAATAGCATGTTCATATTGTGATTTACATATTGAAATTGATCATGAATGATGTGAATGTGATTTGGACTATGATGTGATATGTACGGAATCATGATATGATATGAATGCCTAGGTTGTGGTTGTGGAATGGGGAATGCTCTTTTGGCGTTTCTGTCTTTGGACACCAATGGAGGTGGTATGAGACGCTTTCCTATAGTGCCCTTTGGTGTTTTCCCTGTACTAGTTGACATACCTAGGATTGGTCTAGAAGTGTTTGGCTAGGGAAACCCTTGTCATATTTGACCTTATCGGAAGGGGAATTGAGACCGAGTGACCTGTGGCAGCAATGGGGATTTGTGGGCTCTCAAGACCGGTAACCAACCCATGAGAGGACATGAGTCACATTGTAGAGGCCATTCATTGGTAGGGTTGCATGTGGTAGACTTGGGTTCATGGGCGCTCAAGACTGATAGCCAACCCGTGAGAGGACATTAGAGCTTCTTGTTTACTATGTGTGGATGACCAATAGGTTTAAGAGTCTATGTAGCCAGGAAGGAGACAATGACTCTAGAGGGAAAGGTACTAGAAAGGATGGCGGAAAGCGAGGAATGGATGTATCTAACCCTAAGTAGATGAGACTCAGTAGATGACTTGCATTGGGCTAAGATTAACCCTAAACACGGGCCAATACTCAGACCAATGGTGATGTGAGAGAGTGGTGACCTAAACCTCAGCCATGGAATGTCTAGGAAGGATGCATGACCCAATTACCAATGGAGAACCAACAAACCAGGAAGGTTAAGGGAGAGTGATTTGAGACCTACCCAGAGGAGTATGGTGCTATGACTTAAAGCGTATCTGCCAATAGTATAAGCATATTTGCATTCATTGTTTCATCTCATTGCATTTATATTGTTTTGGATTGTGTGTGAAGATGTTTGTTGTGATTGGACTATTTGTTAAGTTCTTTTTTAGCTTACCCTTCGGGGGACATGTTTTCTTTAGATTGTATTGCAGGTACGATGAACTGTGAGATCCCAAACTACGAAGCCTCAGCGGGTGACTCGTTTGGTTTCCAAGATGTTGGCGACTACGACCAATACAGTGAAGCATACCCGTGTGATGATGAAGCGTAGTAGAATTAGCCGGATCTTGAAGCTTTACTCTTTTTTGTTTAGTTTTAGAATGATTCTTAGTTTCATTTTCTTTTCTTTCAGTTGTAATAGCTTTAGATCTTGCTTTAGATTTTTGATCTACCTTCCACTTTGTTTGTGTGGTATATTTTCGCTATACTCTACAGTTATCTTTTGATTTGATCTCTTGTTTTCCACACTCTGATATTCTTTTCTGATCCTTTCTTGATTTTTATTACTAAATTACTTGAATATAATGATTTGTTCTTCATTTTGATTATATTATTGTGCTAAGTGGATATGATCGTTCCTAAACTTGATCTTCGGGGCTATGGATCATACCTTCGAGTATTCTAAATAGGGTACCGGCTAGAGGGATGTGATAGAATCACCTCAAAACAATTCGGTTATGAAGAGTTCCAACTCATGTGAGTCACCTCAAGGTATTTTGGTCATGCGTGGACTTGAAACTCAAGCTAAAAGTTTCAACACATGTAAAACAACCCAGCAAATGGACTCTGTCATCATCACTCATTCTTATTCAAGGCAGCAATGTTTTAAGAGTCGTAGCATAGCAAGAAACTCTTGTAAATTCTATATAAAGCCATGTAGAAAATACAATTCAAACACAACAAAGAGAACCAACAGCTGCTCTTCACCATGGAAGTAGGTTGAAGTACACAACCGAACCATGTTAACTTCTGATTTCCTTCTCTTCTTTCACATAGAATATAGATCTTAACACTTTTCAACAACAACTTCTAAACTAGAAGCTATTACAGATAGTCTTTCTGGGCTATTTCATTTCATATTTCTCAAGTTGTGTTTTTCTACAGGCTGCCTAGTAGCTATGTTGGTCTTAAATGGCCAGCTCAATCAATAGAATATTGATCAATTTTCGGTTCAGTATAGGATATATTGAGGCTTTTTGCATGTTTTCAGTTGATTTGTTTTTATTATTATTAGTAAATCTTGTAACTTCCAAGTTGATTACCTAGCTCAAGGTTTGAGGTTATGCTTAATAGGGTTTGGTGGCAATTCCCACCTACTTTCTTTGTAAACTCTTCACCTCTAGCATAAGTCTTGACAGTTTAATATAAATTTTCTTTTGATGAAAAAAATACAAAAATAAGAGAAAAGTGTAAGAAGAATTTTGTCACCTTTGCCAAAGAAAAGGGATGTAAATGTTATAGTTCAACTTTTTTTTTTTTTCTTTTAATCAAAACTATTATTATTCAACTATGGGAGGATTCAAAGGTCTTTTGATAAACTATAATGGGGGTGATAACTAATAATTTGTCATTAATTTATTATCGGAATAATTACTATTATCTCCGTACTACAACATAATTACCAAAAGGATCCTATTCTGTATGAAATTACTATCATCCTCTTCACTTTTAACAGTGTTAAGAAACCGTTATAGTTGGATGTTTTATGTATTTCTTGTCTTTTTAGAATTAAGAAATCAAAGGACAGTACTATAGGAAATACCAATTTTATCCTTACATTCTTGTCATTTTAGATTCCAAAAAATTGGAAACTAATGAGAAGAAACTAGGTTTACTGGAAAAAAAAAGACGTTCTTTTTTTCTTTATCTTTTATTGATAGGTAAGTGAAGAAGAAGAGTTTTTTTTTCTCTTAATTTATTTTGATAAAAGAGTAAATGATTTCTCTTAATTTATTTTGATAAAAGAGTAAATGATCATTTGACATTTTCAGTTATAGTGTTAATTTTTCCTAATTATTCAGCATAGTAATGTAATTTAAAATGTGTAAATAAATAATTAAAGTTTAAATGTTATTTTGAGACTTTTTGAATAAATTAAAAAATTCTTTTTGACCAAGTTGATGTCAGTCATCATGACTAGTGGTTGGTGCTCATGGGCCTTTCGGGGATAGGATGAGGGGGGAGGCGAAGTGTGGAGGGAATAGATGATAGAAATACAAAAATTATAGGACGTGAGGCCTCTTAAGAAGATGCTGCCTCCTAATGTGCTAGAATAAATTAAAAAATGTCATGCCATTACTTACTTACGTTAATGACAAAAAAATCAATAATTAGAAGCACAACATCAGTAATTACAATCACAGACTAAGGTTAAATTGGTAATTTTAAAAAATATAAAAAATAAAATAATAATTAAGCTAGAGTGCGGAGCAACAGTAATCCCTTTATTATATCCTTCCTTTTCTCTTACCCAAAAAAAGAATCCTTCCTTTCCAAAAAATTGAAACATTCGACAAAATACCGATCCGAGCCGTATCGGCATCTGTATCAGACAGTTAGTCAAATATCGATAACCAGAAAACGAAATCCTTCGTAACAACTCGCACATATCAGAAAACTTTCATCTGTCTCGCTTGCTGCGCGGAAGAGTGCGTATGGTCGACTAAGATGCTGGGTCCGTTCCGAAAGCCCTCGCAATCTCAATCTTCAAACAAAGTACTTACTTTCTTGTATGCTGGCTATTTCTTATAATTTCATGTGTTTTCAGTTCCCCGTTACTTCTACTCAATGCGACCAAAGAAGAGCTTAATCGAGCCGTTGAGTTTTAATTTCTAACTTCCTATTTTTGCTTCCGCTTCTGTTTTGTAATTCAGCAACACAAACAAGAAGGTGAATGGTTAGCAGTGAGTTTCAGGCCGGAAAACTTCATACCAGGGCTCGTCATCGGTTTCATCTTTGGGTTGCTATTAGATTTAACTGGGCTTCCAAAACATGATTCCAAGGGAAAGAAAAGCTTTCCTACTAGGGTCAACCGGCAACAACAAAGGCTAGTTTCAGATAATGGCGATGAAGAGCTTAAAATGGTTAGCTATGGTGTTCTTTCTTCCATTCTAAAGCTTTTATCATTTCTATAATTCTATTGACCTCTTATGGTAGTTAGGTAGAATTCCACAGGAACACATGAATGTAACACATGGGTTTATGTTTTTGAAGCTCAGTTCCCATTATGGGTTTGTGTACATGATGACTTTGGGTTCTGAGCTGCTTCTTTTACCCCCTTTGGTTTTTTTGTTTGTTGTAGATAAGATAGGAAGCTGGAGGATTATTTCTTTAAACATTTTGTTCCCTCTTTTCCTTTGCTCATTAGATTGATAAATACATGCGCTGGAAACGTGGGTTGTTGGTTTCAGTACTTTTGAAATTAATGAACTAAAAAAAGTTGCAGAACTTATACACTTAGTGTGAGTGGAAGATATGATTTTCTTACTTAGAGACAGGTGGTTGCAGGTTTTGGTTGTCAGACAAGACTTGAAGATGAGATCTGGAAAAATTGCATCTCAATGTTCTCGTAAGTCTTCAGTGTCTCTATACCATCAGTTGTCCCCCCCTGCTTATATTATTTCATTATAATTCTTTCAGGGGCACCTTTTCTGTTATTAAATAAACTTAAATTGACAGATGCAGCCACTGGTATTTATGCTGAGCTGATGCAGAGGTAACGTCTACTCATTGCCAGATTATAATTTGCTAAATCCCATTTTTGGCATATGAGAATTCAGTGATACTTTTAAGAATATATGATTATATTTATCATTTATAGGAAAGACTTGATCTTGTATGATGAAAATCAACTTTCAGGTTTAACCTGTATTTCTGCGTTTCGCTTGTGCAAGCTCTCTTTTGTTTCTCTCTTGCATCAGGGGCAGCACATAGGTTTTGGCTTGTTCTGAATACCAGGAAGAATCTGTTTAATGTGCTCTCAGTTTTCTTAGGAATGATTGTTTGCAGTTAGAGGCTTAGAGCATCTGCAAAAGTGGGTAGCCATAGGTTACTTGGAAAGATACAGAGATAAAAGATTTGGGTGCCGTAGTTCCAGTTTTCTAACAATTTATGTAGGTTTAAACAGGGTTGAGCAACAAAACATGATTCAGGGCACGGAGCCCCTTTAGTTGGAAAAAACTTAAATGAGTTGATTTGAGGTTTAAAGGGAATCTCATTTTATTTTTCAAACTATTGTTTTGTTATGGAAAGTTGATAGAAATTTGTATGTTACACATCATTACTAGTTGCCCTCTTTGCTTTATTCTTCCAATAGAGATTGCTGTATGGTAGAGTTTGTTGGACTTCTCAGACAAGATAACTTATTTGGTCTTGTGCACATTTACTACACTGTCATGGGCCAGATGAGGCTGAATTTTTTTCGGACAGGTTAACCCCATGGTTACCTGCTCATATGTTAAGTTTCAGCCTAAAGGAGTTTGCCAAGTGGCAAAATAATGCATTGAAAAATTTATGGATATAAAGAACAGGTGTTGACATAAATGGGAGCGGTACATATTGAAACTGAATATGAAATCTGGGACATGGTCAGTCAAGATTTTTTCCTAGATCTACATGAGTTAGAATTGCCACATCATATTTAAATGTGGCACAACTAGGTGTACAGACTAGGAAATATTTCATCTTTATTCAAACTACAAGTCAAAATTTAATAAGAAAAAATTTAGCATGCCCTATCAGTAAAAAACTATACCTTTTAGTCTAGTGGCTTTGACAAAATTGTGCGAACTTAAGGTTTGCAAAGTATTTGATATTTGTCTCTGATTGCAGCCAGAGGTCCCTTTTGAGACAATGGGAGCAATGTGGCCAACCGAAAATAGTAGTGACATGCAAGAATCAACAGGAAATGTAAGTAGGTGATGTTGTGTATATACTGTATGTGTAACAATTAGAAAAATAGTTGACCTAGTGTTGTGTTGTATTATTCTTTCTCCTTTTTGTCATTGGGATATTTTTTCAGGGTAGGGTGATTGAATGATTTTAATGCATATGATTTCTGTTCTCTGTTCAATCAGGAATAAATTGAAGGAGGCAGCAGAGAGGATTGGCCTTCCCACTTTTGTCGTTGCTGATGCAGGACGCACACAGGTTCTCGCCTATTGCTGAATTGCCCAACCACATGCATGTAATCTGCTGAGATAATATAAATTATTAAAAATAAGACATTATTTACCTTGAGCTCAGATGATCAGAAATTACACATAGGAAGGGTTATGTCAAATTGAATATCCCAAAATATATAGAGTTTGAAGTGTCATAAGATTGATATAGAATAAAACGTCCCTTGTCACATAGGTTGTCATCTATTTATCTCGGCAAGATCTCGCCGAGTTGGTGGAATTTTCCCCAACTCAAGGGGTAGTAGGATCATTTTGGGGTGGAAACTTGTTTTTAAACCTATAGACCCCCAGTTGGAAATTTCTATACTGAAATGAAACCTGAAAATGACCTATCTTACACATCTAAACACCATTAACTCTATGGTTTTTGAGTTTAATACTTAGAATTGTGCACAGTAATTGGTGACTGATGCTTGCTTAGGCTATTATCAACCTTACTAGCGTACATATACTTTTTTTGTTTACCACAGTTTTGTTGCTCATGTAATTTCCTTATGTTCTGTTTTATATTTAGAAATGGAAAACTAATTAAATCCTCATAGAAAATTAGATGTCCAAGCTAGCAAAATGGTATCTTATTTTTGGAAAGTTAATGATCATTCTTTCTCAGCTAAAAGGTTTTAAAAATGCTTTCTGGTTAGTCTTGGTGCTTGTGTGACACTATGTGGGTCAGTTAATATCAAAATTATTCTTACTCTTAGTTTGATGCAGTTGTGCACATTGATATGATCATTTGAGTAACTCTGAGCTCGTTAATTTCTTATATCAGATCATTAGTAGGCTTACATGTCTTGGAAATGTTATGGTCATGGTACATAGTATTTATTCTTTGTTAATAAGAAAGGAGAAACTGAGAAAGAGGAATTGAGAAGAGAGAGAGAGAAGAAATCTGTGCCCAAGGGAGGCTTCACATTAATGTTGAAGACATCTAATCTTATATATCTAGGAAATAACATAAGAAAGGATTTTTGTCTGGAAAGGAAAAGAAAATAACTCAAATCCCATGATATCTCCCTCTTGGGATAATCTTGTGCTAATCTCGAGAGAGGGAGTCTTCCCTTTCCGTCCTTTTTACATCCTTATTCTTACACTTCCCCTCAAGTTGGAGCATTGATATTGATAGGGCCAGTTTGTTGCGAACTATAATCAATTCTTACTGTTCCTGAAAAGCTCTGTATATAAATCTGCTAGCTGTTCTCCTGTATGAACATGTCTAGAAATACCTCGTTGCTACAACTTCTCATGAACAAAATGGTAGTCAACTTCAGTTTGCATGTTCATGAATTATAGGGTTTGAAGTTTTATGGATAGCCACTTCGCTGGTACATTATAACAGAAAAGATGAATGATTGACAAAACCAAACTCATCTAGTAGCCATCTTATCCATATCAGCCCATAGCACAGCCATGGTTCAATACTCTTGATTTTGCACTTGATGTAGCTACCACTATTTGCTTCTTACATTGTGAGGTCTCCTCCAACAAAAGCACGTTAACCTGTAGTTGACCTTCTGTTGACTTTTGATTCAGCCCAATATGTATCAGAAAACCTCTCAACCCATCCATGATCATGGTTTGTACAAAGCAAACCACTTCTAAGAGCCCTCTTGAGGTACTTTTAAATTTGTGTGACAACATAACAATGAGATGTCGAAGGGGTGTACAGAAAGTGACTCACTAAATTGATTGCAAAGGTAATGCCCTATTGAGTCATGGTCAATAATTTCGTTTACCGAAAGCCTCTGATACTAAATAGAATCAGCAAGAATGATCCAATGTATGACATAAGCTTCAAATTAGGGCCCATGGGAGCATGTAAAGCACTAGACCCTAGCTTTCCTATTTTAGACAATAAATCAAATACGTACATCTGTTGAGATAGGTAGATCCATTTTCCTTGATTGAGGCACTTCTACACTCAGAAAATACTTGTCTTCCCAAGTCTTTGGCGTGTAGTTGATGAAACTACACCATCAATTAATTAGTGCTTGGAGAGTTGTCTACTGTGATGACAATATTGTCAACATAAACCACCAGAAATATCCTTCTAGTACTAGAATGTTGGACAAATGTGAATGATCACTCTTGCATCGTGTCAAACTAGACTGCCACACCATTGAAGTGAATCGGGTGAACCATGCCCTGTGTAACTTTCAGCTTATATAATGACCTTTTGATTCAACACGCCATACCGCTCTCTCTGTGAGCAACAAACCTAGGTGTGTGCTCCACATAAACTTCCTTAAAGAGATCACCATTGAGGAAGGCATTTTTCACGTCAAGTTGATACAAGGGCGAATGATGAGTGACTGCAAGAGATATTGAAATACAAATCAATGAGTTCACCCATTGGAGAAGAAGCGTTTCAGTAGTCAACACCACACACATGGGAACACCCCTTATGTAGCTTCAAGTGAATGAGAGGCAAAAACCAAAATCCTTAGATGTTCAGCAGTGAACTAGCTAGAGTTAATTGAATCAAGCTGCTGTTTAGAGTTAAAACAGAATTCTGACTTTGACTTTGAATACTCAAACTAATCCTTCTCTTCTGACTTATAGATCTGAACCTATTTCCAATTATTTTCTACGTTTGTGACTTGTTGGTAAGACAGGCTTCCATCCAGAACTTCTCAAATTAGGGATTTAGGGTTAGGGTTTGAGCGGACTAAAGTGGCTCTGTTTTGGGGTTTTCCAATGGGCTGTAACAGGGACTGGTTTTAGGGTTAGGATGTTAGGGTTCTAGAATGGAGAATTAGGTAATTATGGTACTAGAGCTTTGAAGATCTAGGGTTTAGGATTTCTGTTTCAGAATTAGGGTTTAGGTTTAAGGTTTAGGGATCTAGGGCGGCAGGGATTTAGGATTTTAGTGGAGGGAAAGGGGTGGAGGTAGGGTTTGAGTCTTAGTGGCTGTATGAGGATTAAGGGGTCTGCAAGGTTGAAGAATTCTAATGGAGGTTCTAAAATTATGAGTCATAAGGCTATGGAGAAGAGAAAAGGGGCCGACAGGTAAGGTTCACAAACAAAAGCAATTTTGGACAGGGGAGGGGTGAATGGGTCAAGGCTGACTGCTTACTTGTAAGTTTGTAACTAAGTCTAAGAATGGCTGAGATGGAGATTGAGTGATGTACGCAGACTACATGCTCTTGCTGAAGCAGAAAACTTTCAATCGAAACCCTAGAATGAACTTGTCACCTGGAGGCGCCTTACCACTGATGAGAAGCTACTAACACCTTGCTCTTAGGCAGCAATACACTCTTGGTTGATTGTATTCTTAATTCTCAAATCTGAGTTCTGTTAGAAGCACAAGCCTTCTTTCTATAGCCTTAAAACTGACTCTCATGCTTGTATTCAACATAGTAATCCAAATTCAAACTGGACTCTTATAACTAGACTAAAAGTCTGGTCTACAAATGCGCTTTCTGGGATGACCTTTACTTCAAAAATCCAACTGCAACTAATGAAGGATTTCCGTGAGGATAACGAAACTAGATACCACATCTGATTCTCTTCAGAAACCAGTAGCTTCTCAGTCCTATCAGCTGTCCAGCCAGGACTAGCAAGGTCTCTAAAACAGACTTATGAGCATGGGAAGTCTCAATGGTAAACAGTGGAAAGTGAAAACAAGAGAACAAAGTAGTATAGGAAACAAAGTTGAAAATGCATGCTTATGGAGTGAAACTGAAAAAGGAGTCAAATGAGGAAGCGTACATGGGAGCAAGGGAGCAGCTGCCATTTTCAGAAAATGAACATGCATATCAGTGATAGATGATTTGAGAAGAATAGGTGGCAGTGAAAGAGGCTGGGCTGTAACCTACGGACCCATTATCTGATCAGCACAAACCAGGAGATCATCGTCAAAGTTAGAAATTATCACAGGGTGTGAGAATTCGAAAAAAGATTAAATCAGAAGTAACTAAGTATCTGTGTCTCTAATGAATAACGTTGATAACCCTTTTGGGTGGGAAAATTCCTGATAAAAAGAATACTTAAAAGAGATTTTAGATCTAATTTAGAAATCTTTGAACAACGATCTTGACTAAAACAAATGAACAAATGCTACCAAAAACATATAGTGGTAAAATATAGAGACGAGCATAGGGAAATAATAGAAAAGTTGGAATACCACTCCTTAATATAGAATAAGGCATACAATCATTAAGGTACCATGCAGTCAAAATGGCGTCAGCCTAGAAATATTTGGTCACCTCCATTTCAAGCAAAGGAAGGGGTGACCTTCATTAAATGCCTATTTTCCTCTTTGTTACATTGTTCTGTTGAGGGGTGTGAGCACAAGAAGGCTGATGAATAATGCTATTATGAACCACACAGTTATTAAATCAAGTAGAAAAATACTCTTTTTGTGATCTCTTCAAAATATATATACAAGAGCATCAAACTGAGTATGTATGTCTGCTAGTTTGCCATTATAGAAAAAAATTCGAGGGAAACTCAAGTTTCGACTAGGTGAAAATGGGAAACCTAGGTGGGAAACTAGGAAATTTCGAGGATTTTGTGCAAGTTTCGACAGGTTTTACAGGTATTTTAGGGTGGGACTCTGCATTTAAGCTAATTAGAGTATAAATAACACATTGGCTATATTTTGCTAAAAAAATCAATGTAGGTATATCATTTAATGTACATAAAATCAATGTAGAGTTGTCCAAGAAGTAATATAAACTTAACTCCTTAAGTACATAACATTCAATATATAATTTCTAACTTCAAAACATCAAATACAAAGTAACTGTCAATAAAAGGAAAGTACAACTCAGTGCCAAGAGGAGTGCCTCGGTGGATCCATCCTATAAGTCGAGTAGTACTGTGCTTATAACATCCCCTCCTCCAACCAACGAACATTGACATCCCATGACATTTTATGCCTATGGTTGTCAAGGTAATCGACAACTGTAACTTTACAAGTCTGGTCATTAACATGCCTAAGATAACCAGTCTGAGGGAATACGCAATTTGGATAGGGAAGTCCTGATAGAGGGGGTATTTGGGGAAACATGAAAGAAACAGAAAAATTGAAAATATGGGAAATCTACAAAACATGTAGGAAAAAGTCCTAGGTTTCCACAAAAATTTTCAAGTTTCCATGAAATTTCCCATGTTTCTCACGAAATTTGGAATTTTTTTTCTTCTCATGAACCAGCTGGTCTAGCTGGGTTTCACTAAGTTTCGACAAAATTTCGATAGTTTAGATCGAAACTTGGGATTTTTTTCCGGTCCCCTAGTTTTTCGTTTCGAGGTTCCCAAAATGGAAGTTTCGATGGAATTTTGTTCTATGTCTGCCACAAAACTGCAAAAGATGGAAAAAATAATTCAAACAAATTTTCATCAAATACGTGCATGTAACTTGGAATAGGCATAGAAAAGGTAACAAAGTAAAGAAACCCAAAAGTAGCAACATTGGGACAGGCCCCACAATAGAACTCGTTAAAGAAAACTATTGGTTGGACCATTTAGTAACATGAGGGAAAACTCATATGGTAAAGCTTCCTCAAAGTGGCAAAATTCACAAGAAAAATTAGGAAGGGAGATAAAACAACTACCTAATAATTTTAGGGTCTCCAATGTAGGGTAACGAGACGGTATCGAATTTGGTGAAGCACTAACGCATTTGAACATGCCATAGAAGACTCATCGTCAAATTGATACCATTGGCACTCACTACCTCTGCCAGTCATCTTCTTTGTAATAAGATCTTGAAAACGGAAAAGAAAGTGAGAAAACAATTGTAAATAGGAGTAAATTTGAGAACAGATGAAAATTAAAATGAAGGTCCATTAAGTGAATGGCTGGTGGTAAGTAGATATGAATAAGATGAATGGTCCCTATGCCCTTAAATAGGAACCATTAGCTAAGGTGAGATTTGAACTAGAAGAACAAAAACCACATAGTCCATGATCAATTTTGTTAGAAAATAAAACATTAGAACCTAACAAATAACAATCCATCACTAAGTCAATACTGGTATGGTACTACTAAGACAGATTAGGTAGGATCACACTTGTCTTCTCCATGTGCAATGTGGTGTAGCAGATCACAAACCTTGCCCTAGAGGCCGTCTAGGTCAACGGATGACAATTCCCAAGATAATCCTCTTCTGTTGCCCCCACATGGGACACACATATAATGGGTCACCTGTTTCTGAAAAGGGGAATCATCATTGTGTTCCAGGGTAAGTACCTCTTACAATTATTTCATCGACGGTACTTGCATTTTAAGAATTATCCAACACCTAAACCCCTGTTGGCAAGGGTCGTAGTTCTGGTAATCAACTGCACAGACAATTCACATGATTGTCATTACATGCTACAATTATGCATGTGTACCATAGCACTTATGCTTCTATAGTAAGTGAAGCAGAGAATCACGATAAACCCACCCAGCTCGATCACAACATTGATTACAATATCTCATTACCTCATCACTATCCATGTCACCACATGATCAATGACAATCACATAACCCATGCAATATGATCAAATATGAATAAAAATGATGCATGAATTTCATAAACATATAAAACTTTGTAAACTAAAACTAATTCCTCTCACTTGTAGTGGCAGTCGATGTATGCTAGGAATCAGACATCTGATATGACCTCAGAATAACTGATCTGTAGATCTAATAAAATATCATCAACAAGTCAAAGAGTACCCTTGGGTTCTAAATATCAAATTCCTAAAAACGTGGGACTGAATCCCCATGCTTTGTGATGGAGAAGTATTTTACAGTTTTGGTTCACAGATTTTGCTCAACTGCGCACAGGAAGCATAAACTTGCAATAAATATGTCCTAAACACAATCTAATGCAAATTAATTTTAATTAAACTAGACTTCTAAAACTAATAAACCAGAATTGACTTGGAGATTGGGTTTCAGATCCTTTAAACTAATCAGATTCGTTTTTTTTCTTTTGTACATAGTAGAACAACGACTAGTGTTCAGATTCGTTTTTTTTTCTTCTGTACATAGTAGAACAACAACTCTAGATCCTGCACATCATGATTTTTAATATTTCGGACCAACTTATAATGAGATATAGATTTAATTTTGAATCTACCATAAAAATTTCAGACAAATTCTTACAAAACTTCTTATGAGTTTTACAAAATTTGGGTTCGGAATGCAATTCTAGTTCTTGGTCTTAATTCTAGTATTTTATTACCCAACCAAACATGGTCAGAATGCTTCCAAGTTTGGTACGATTGTTCGTCTCTGAGTCCTATACTTACAAAAAAGGTTTTAGATTGAAAATTGATGTATATTAGGAGATATACTAGTTCCCCATGATTCAACAGAATCAGCCCACATCGCTTGGGAATTGAAAACCATCCTAAACCTCTCTAGGTTTTGCCATGTGGTCTACGATTCTCCTCCTTTTATGGTTTAAAAAAAACGAAGGAAGCCATGGCCAATCTAATATAAACTATAAAGTATAAACTGATTGGAAACTGTTACGATCTAATATAATAGAGGAGAAATTAAGAGGAAAGAGAACAGAGAGTGAGAAACGTGAGAGAGAAGTTAGGATAATATTTTTCATATCCTTATCTCATTCATCCGAGTGCTTTAATAGGAACAGCAATCAGTTACAGGAATCGTCTAGAATGCTTCTATTAGATGAATATCCAAGATTACCCTTATCTTATAGTATAATCTTCCCATCTTACCCGTTGAGAATTATAGTATTTATATCACATAGTCCTTTAGGAACAGTGGGGTTTTTGGATTACGTGAAGAGTGCCTTGGAACCTGATGTATGGTGGGTCCCATAGAAGTTGTAACATTACCTTCCTCTGCAGCTCCGACTTTGTCCTCGAAGCGGAAATTAGGAAATTGAGAGCGCAGGCAGCTCAAATCCTCCCAAGTTGCCTCCTCCGGCGGAAGGTTTGCCCACTGAATCAAGGCTTGATGCACGGTGTTACCTCTACGGAAGAGTGTTCGCCGCTGAAGAACTGCTGAGGGAAGCAACGGATGTGCAGGGGTGATGGGTAAAGGGCCAGCAGAGGGTGATGCTCCCAGATGGGGTTTTAAAACAGATACATGAAAGACGTTATGGATCTGAGAGTTGGAAGGTAGGGCGAGGCGATACGCAACCTTGCCGATGCGCTCAAGCACCTGATAAGGCCCGAAGAAACGGCGACCAAGCTTTTGATTTCGGCGCAGTGCGACAAAGGTCTGGCGGTAAGGTTGAAGACGCACCAAAACCCACATACCAAGTTGGTATTCGGTGTTGACACGATGTTGATTAGCTTGGTGACGCATTCGATCCTGAGCTCGCTGTAAATGAGACTTCAAGTCATGGAGTATCCGGTTACGGTCTTGCAGGGTGTCGTCAACAGTAGTATTGGTAGCTGTACTGGGCACATAGTGGATTAATGCCGGCGGTGGTCGACCGTAAACTGCTTCAAAGGGAGTCGAAGCTATTGCCGAGTGGAACGAGGTATTATAAGAAAACTCTGCCCAGGGAAGATAGATAGTCCAGCGATGGGGCTCGTCACTAACAAAACAACGCAAATACATTTCAAGACTGCGATTGACAACCTCAATTTGGCCGTCGCTCTGTGGATGGTAAGCAGAAGACATCGCCAGCTGTGTACCCTGCAGTCGGAAGAGCTCCTGCCAGAACGAGCTTAGAAATAAGGGATCGCGATCACTGACCAATGTTTTAGGTATACCATGGAGCTTCACAACATTATTCAAAAATGCTTCGGCAACCTTCAGACTGGTGAAATCGTTGGATAAGGGTGTGAAGTACGCATATTTGGACAATCGGTCGACCACAACCATGATAGAGGTCTTACCATTCGAAGGAGGTAACCCCACAATGAAATCCATGCTGAGATCTTCCCAAATACACTCAGGAATGGGGAGGGGTTGCAACAAGCCGGCCGGAGCTGTGCTGAGTGACTTCATTTGTTGGCATGTGGTACAGTGGGCAACAAAGTGTTTGGCAGCCTCACGCATTCCTTTCCAATAAACATTAGCAGAGAGGCATTTCATGGTGCGTAAAAACCCAGCATGGCCACCACAAGGAGTTGAATGATACTCTTCAAGAAATCGGTGACAGAGTGGGGATGCCGGATCTAAAACCAGGCGGTGACGATGAAAAATGAGTCCGTCTCGAATACAATACGCAGGATAATCTCCTGGGCTGGTTTGAATGTCTTTATAGAGTTGTTGCAGCTCTACGGAATGGGCAATATCTTGGCGCACCTGAAGTAAGAAATCGGCCTGTGGTGTAGACACGGCAGCGAATCCCATAAACAACTGCGGCACCCTTGATAGAGCATCTGCTGCACAATTATCCTTACTAGGTTTGTAAGAGATTTCAAATGTATATCCCATGAGTTTGCTAAGCCACTGATGTTGTTCAGGTGTTTGCACCACCTGAGTTACCAATTCCCGGAGGCTCTTCTGGTCGGTGCGAATGTAAAACTTGTGTCCGAGTAGGTACTGGCGCCATTTTCCAATTGCCTGTGTGATTGCCGTCATCTCACGAACATAAGTAGTAGCTCATTGTAATTTTGCAGATAATTTTTTACTAAAAAATGCAATTGGGCGTTCATCTTGTGAGAGTACAGCGCCGATACCAACTCCAAAAGCATCGGCTTCAATAGTGAAAGGTTTAGTAAAATCCGGCAACGCTAAAGTGGGTGCTTCAGTGAGTCGCCGTTGTAACTCATGAAAAGCGCGTTGAGCTAACTCGGTCCAACAATACGACCCCTTTTTGGTTAAATTGGTTAATGGGCCAGCAATAGAAGCATATCCCTTGATAAACTTGCGATAGTAGCCGGTGAGCCCAAGGAAGGCCCGTACCTCACGTAAACATGTGGGTATGGGCTATTGTAAAATAGCAGTAATTTTCTCTTGATCCACAGATAAACCAGTATTGGACACCACATGTCTCAAATATCCAATGGAGGTCTGCCCAAAGTCGCACTTGGTTCTTTTAGCAAATAAGTGATGGGCTTGAAGTACTCCCAAGACAACCCGTAGACGGGCTAGGTGTTCGGTCCAGTCACGGCTATAGACCAAGAGGTCATAAAAAAAAACCAACAAAAACTTGTGAAGATAGGGCTTGAAGACACTATTCATGATGCCTGAAATGTAGCCGGAGCGTTGGTGAGCCCAAAAGGCATCACCAAAAATTCATAGTGACCCTCATGTGTCCTAAATGCAGTTTTGTGGACATCCTCAACTCGAACTCTAATTTGATGATAACCAGAATGGAGATCTAGCTTAGAAAAATACCTGGCTCCATATAATTCGTCAAAGATCTCATCAATAGTGGGTATAGGAAAGCGATCACGTACCGTCACCGCATTGAGGGCCCGATAATCGACAGAAACGCCACGTGCCATCACGTTTCTTAACTAATAATACAGGTGAAGAAAATGGGTTATTACTGGGCCGAATTATACCTGCTTGTAACATACTCTCCACTTGTCGTTCAATTTTTTCCTTTTGGAATAGGATATCTGTAGGGGCGGACACTAACAGGGGCTGCTCCAGGCTGTAGGTAGATAGCATGGTCTCGGGAGCGTTGAGGAGGAAGCTGGGTAGGCTCTTCAAAGACCGCTGCATTTTCTTGTAATAACTGTGCAAGATCGGGCCTTTGATCCACTGGAGTTGCAATTGGGCCCATATCCAAGTCCAATTTAAAGAGTTCAACACATGTCTGGGCTGAGACTGCTCTTTTTAACTCATGGAAATGAAATTGGGCTAGAGGATGTTTTGGGTCGCCTTGTAGTTCAAACCGTTGCCCGGCTTGTTCAAATTTCATTGTTAACTGACTATAGTCAAAAATCACTGGTCCCAAAGTGGTTAACCATTGGACCCCTAAGATCAAATTTGTACCACCCAAAGGGAATACATAAGCATCAATGGTCAGCTGGTAAGATTGAATACAAAGAGGTAATTCACGTACTAGCCCTTCACAAGCAATTTTGTTTCCATTTCCAATCATGACGGACATGCTGGCAGTTTGTTCAACTTCACACCCTAGTATGACTGCTGTCTCACGCCGGAGGAAATTGTTGGAGGCGCCACTATCAACCAATATTTGCAGTGAACGCCCGAATATTCTTCCGGTGAACTGAAGAGTTGTCGGTGTTGGAATTCCATTCATCGAGTGGAAGGAAAGTTTTGTCGTAGCTTCCGACACTATCTCATCTTCAATCGATGGTTCCTGAATCAAGTCAGTGGTTTCGCCTGGATCACCAGCATCATAATCCAATAACAAGAGGTGATGAGTCTTACACCGATGTCCGGGAACAAACCGCTCGTCGCAATTGAAACAGAGGCCTTGGGTACGTCGCTGCTGCATCTCACACGGGGTTAATCGTTTGATTGGTAATGAAGTAGCAGATGTTGGTAGTACAAGACCTGCAAATAATTTGGTTGTTGGGGAGGGAGTTGGAAGTAATGGTGGTTTACTTGAAACGGGAAGAGAGCGATAATTTGAGCGTTTGGCTGCTGCAAGTTTCGCCTCTTGGAGCTTTGCAAGTCCAACGGCCTACGTCATATCAACTGGCCAGAGTGCTCTCACTTCGTGTTTAAGATCGGTGTGCAATCTCGACACAAAACAACTCACAAGGAATGATGTTGGAATTCCAGATATCTGGGTAGCCAAGGCTTCAAAGCGCGGTTGATATTCAGCCACCGTAGTGAATTGCATCAATTTTGCGAGATCTCCCTGATGATCCTCATAATCGGAAGGACCAAACCGATTTTCAAGAGCTCGTGAAAACAGTTCCCATGGTGGGTATTGTTTTGTTTTATACATCCATCTGAACCATTGCAGTGCTTCGCCAACCATATGAAATGAAGAAATACGTACCTTCTGAGCGTCTGGAGTTAAATGTAGATCAAAAAAATTCTCTACCATATAGATCCAGCCAGATGGATCGATCCCAGTAAATTTTGGAAAATCAAGGCGAACCGTTCGAGTTTGAATTCCAGTGGAATCTGTTGCGTCGTTGGAGTGAATGGAAGTAGAACTTGGTGAACTTTCAATTGGCATAGATCGTCGACACATCTGTTCAAGACGACCATCCATATTGGAGATCTGTATAACCAGAGCTGTTAATGCCTCTCTCTGTTCACCGGCTGAAGTGTGTAGAGAAGCTAATTGAGCACTGTGCTCCACTGATATTGTGCTCAATTGCTTCAGAGCTTCATCTAACTGACGAGATCTCGTTCCTTCCGCCATGATGTCCGACAGGTCGGACCACTGTTACGATAAGAGGAAAGAGAACAGAGAGTGAGAAACGTGAGAGAGAAGTTAGGATAATATTTTTCATATCCTTATCTCATTCATCCGAGTGCTTTAATAGGAACAGCAATCAGTTACAGGAATCGTCTAGAATGCTTCTATTAGATGAATATCCAAGATTACCCTTATCTTATAGTATAATCTTCCCATCTTACCCTTTGAGAATTATAGTATTTATATTACATAGTCCTTTAGGAACAGTGGGGTTTTTGGATTACGTGAAGAGTGCCTTGGAACTTGATGTATGGTGGGTTCCATAGAAGTTGTAACAGAAACCATGAAAAGTACTTGGATGAGGTTGGCAAGGTTCAAGATCTCGCTCTCAAGGACAATCTCACCCTTGAGAAAAAGTGAGATTTGGTATTTTATCTCGGGCCAACTCGAGTGAACTTGATGGTCCATCTCTAGGGGTTTTAAGGGTCAGGTTGAGCTCAAAGTTGGTATTTGGCCTATTTTAGGCCTTTCAAACACGCTAGTGACCTTCATTTGTGAGAAAATAACACTAAATATGAGTTCTAACTTAACCCTAAGTTTGAAACTGAAATGCTGCTGAATGACATGTAGGGTTATAAAACATGAAATATAGAACAATAAGAACATATAAATGAAAAGCAAGTGATAAGATCATCAAATAACTTAAGTACCAACAAAATTTCATCCATATGAGTATAATATAACGTCACATTCTTGTTTCTCAAGAATACAATAATACAACCATTATAAACTCAATATAAATCATAGGTTCATAATAGAAGTGTTGGGTATGGCTCATGCTTCACATTCTATTGCTGACGACCTTCACTTTGGGCCTCAGGATTTCCTTTGTAGTTTGGGCTTAGGCCCATGAATAGCTTATTGTGGCTTAGGGTTTCTAAGCTTATATATATATTCTCTTGTAACCTAACATCTATAATGAGTTGTTAAGAGCGGAATATAGTGAAACCTAAAAGCTGGACATAGCCCTACATTAGGGTGAACCGAGTAGTAACTGGCTCTTTTCTTTCTTGCTTTTACTTGATTGTGTGTGATTGATTGTCCCAATCCTAAAAAGAAGAAGGTCAGAGGGAGTTGTGGGAAGTTGTCGGCTAGAGGAGGCAAGACAGGTTAAGAGCTTGACTTCGCTTACTTGAGTTTGGGATTTTCAAAGGGTGGCTAGACCAAGATCTCGATCAAGATTTGGTAATTTCTTGGACTTGACCCAAAACTCGTCTTATCATGGCCAAAAAGCGAGATCTCACACCATGGAGGTTGGGCAGTGCTTGAAAGTTCCTTTGTTTTCTTCTTCTTACTTCTCTTATTTTCTATCTCTCTTTATTTCTTATTTCTTCTATTTTTTGTTTGTGCATGGGGCTCCCCATCCGTTTTATAGTTTACTTTTTCCCATTTGGACTTCAATTCTCTCCCTCTTAGGATTCTTTCTTTCTTGTTTCCAAGATTTTTCTCTTATTTATTTTTCTATTTGAATTTAGATTTCATTAAAAAACTAATTTTAAAATAAAAATCATTTATTGCACACACTAAGGGCACGTTTGGTAATGGGCCAAGGAATAGTTTTTGGCATTCTTTCGTTCTCAGAACGCCAAAATACATTTGGTAAATGGGTTGTTATTTCCTTTTCAAGAAATGAACCGGTCCAATTTTCGTGTCTGAGAAGGCTTTTTGCAAAACAAGTTTGACTTGTTTCGTCGTTCTCAAAAACAAAAACTATGTCAAAATTACATCGAAGAGGGACACTCAACCCAAACTTCATTCACACACAACTTCTAACTCTTTCCCACCTTCATAAGATTTTTTTTTTCTTTTTAAAAATTCTCCATCATCTCATGTGTTCTTAGCACGAATTTTACCAAACAGTCAAAATTATGTTCAGACCACTGTTCTTTGATCAAAACGCTAGAAAACGATTCTCAAAAAGAAAACTGATACCATACACGCACTAAGGGTTTCAGACCCTTGACCTATCTCTAACTAGACTTAAATCCAACCATTGAGCTAAAACCTAGCTTATGAATAAAATCTAATAAAATAAGCACTTGAGCTTTTAGAGCATGGGTATTAAAGTAATTATTGTGATGATCTTCGTAAAATGTCATACAAAGAATCTGAACTTCTGATTTGTATCTTGAAATGTTCCGAAAATATTGGAAATTAATACTACAATATATTGATACTATGGAACACCTATTAAATCTTAGTATACGTCTTACAAAATTTGACACTGATTCTGATAGATCTAATTGTGTTTGTTCAATCAAAACCAAAATTCCATAATAACAGAGGAGTAAGTCAAATAGAGCACACCCGACATGTAACTATCTAATCAGTTAACAATCTCCAAACAGAAATTAAAAGTAGCAACTTATAACATTGTTACAACGCAGAAAAAAAAAAAAATTCCGGCGACATACTGTCGCCTGAGATGGTGACCAGAGTTACTAGAAGCCACTGCAACTTGGTCGCTGCAGGCTCTGCAACTACGGTGGCTTTCGTATGAGCCTGAGGGGAAAAAAAAAAAAGAAAAGAAGCAGAAGTAAGAGAGTAGCAGCAAGCGTCGATCAATTTTGGACCTTCCAAACTGAAAAAGAGAGTATAGTGGTGTCGCCGGTGATGTTTCTGGCTGTTGTTGGAGTAGCTGGATGTCGCCGGAGTCGCTGGATGTCACCGTCGATCAAGTGGAACTCTGGAAGATAGTAGCAGGCATCGATAGAAGAAATGAAAAGCTGAAAGAGAGTAACAGCATCTCTGGCTGTCGCTGGTGATGTTTTTGGCTGTCGCTGGAGTTGATGACTGTTGCCGGAGTTGCTGATTTCGTCGTCGATCAAGTGGAAGCTGAAGAGAGTAGCAGAGGGAGAGGGCCGAGAGGCAGAGACGATGAGAGATTAGGGGCTTAGGGCTCGCAAGAGTGAAGAGTCTCGAGTGAAATTCTCGGGTTTTCTTCTTTTTGTTTTGTTTTTTTTTTTTTTTTTTTTTTTTTGGGTTAATAATTTAATGTTAGAATGATCCCATGTATCTCATGTAAAACTTATATAAACACTCAACCATTAGATGATCCCCAATTGAAATCTAATTTCTTTTGGCCTTTGATTTGGAATTAAAATATGGTGGTTTTTAAAATCCACAAAGGCAGTCGCCTAGGGGTCCGCTGCGTCCGAGGCGTGCCTTAGAGACTGAGGCGACCGCCTTATGGACTCCACATGAGGCGCTTCTCGCCTCATCCCCTCAAACTCCACCAGGACGCCAAGGCATCGCCTAGGCGACGCCTTGACAACTATGGACTGATGTCTTCATCAAATAGTTTCCTTGTAGTCACAACATGAATGTGGGGGCTTCACCAGCTCAGGGTCCACATGCAGTTTAGTCAAGAACATTTTTCAACCAGACTCCCTCTTTGGCTGCTTCACAAGGAGCGAGCAACTATGCTTCTGTTTTGGAATGAGCCGTTGACTTCTACTTACTGCTGTTCCAGGTAACCAACTCAAAATATTGATAGAGACAAAGAGGAAGACGAATGATAATAAGAAGAGTCCAACCTGATTGGATCATAATAGTGGTTAATTATGGGTTGATGATCATCCCCGTTTCTTAACAAAGCAAATAAATTGCCTTCCTTCATAGCTTCAAAATTCCAATTCATTATGACTATGATTTAGTTTGGATGAAATTTGAGGCCAAAGTTGGGACCATGCTTACAAGTTTGTCAAATCAGAAACATTTGCCTTTGAAAATTAGATTTAATTTTAGCTTGAAACTGACTTGCATATTGACTTGATTATTTGCAGCTTATATTCTTTCTCTTATTCTTTCCCTTTTTTCGTAAAATACTTTCAAGATGTGCTGGTCGGACCATGCTTGGTCCACATTCTGTCATTTGCTTTTCTAATTTGGATAATTAGTCAATAATTTGAAGCATTTTCTTTAGGAATAGGCAATCATGATTCTGGAATTGAAAGTTTTGTGTTTGCCTCAGGTTTTGGCTGGATCAAAGACAGTTCTTGCTGTCGGACCAGGTATGAGCCTCAGAGTTTCTGATTCAGATTGCCTTCGTCTTAGTGCCTGCTACTACATATTTTTTCTGTCAGCCCCCCCCCCCCCCCAAAAAAAAAAAAAAAAAAAAAAAAAAAAGAAAAGAAAAAAAAGACAAGGATCTTTGCTGCTATGGATTCATTTTATGGTGAAATAGGTCAATGAACTTTTCACTTAATGCCAATATATCTGAGTGTACTTGCTTCAGTTAATTTCTGACTAAAGGCATCCAGCTTTCAACAGTGATGCAAGCAATTTTACACATTGGTGACCCTATCTCCAAAAGAGTGGGGTGAGGGTGCAGGGACCTCCATTTTATGATCTACCAATTGAAGGCGATAGCAATATTTTGCTTCCAAGTTTTAAATTTTCTAAAGAAGAGGGTTCTCTGAGTAAGAGGCATAAAATATTGCAGCAATGAGGTGTGGGAAAACCCTATCCTATATTGCAGGGCTGAAAGGTCATTTTTATATGAGGAAAGAGGGAGAAATAGAAGTGTTTTTACCTTGCCCTACCCAAAAGCCCAGAGAACCTCTTCCCATTTTCAATATAAAAATATCCTGAAAAGACAGATTTACTTTTGCAATTGAATCCATGGTTGCAGTACAAGAAGCAGAGGACTGTGTCTACAACATGAGGACCTTTCCTATGAGTTAATTTTTTATATGAGCGTTCATGGTTACGGGTGAATCTGGTACAAAAAATCTAGGTTTCCCTCTTCGGCTTTAGGAATATAATGCTGGTTATGGTTGACTGATGCTTAATAGGATTAATTTCGGTATTGGCATCACTTAACCAGTGCCAAGCCAGACTCATTGTAATCCATAATTTAGCGGGTTATATCTGGATCTGAAGGGATGGGTCTTGGCGCAATGGTTGGTGGACCACAGTTGTAATCTGAGGTCAAGGTATCAAAGCAGCCACTCAGCAAATTTATTGGGGTAAGGCTGCATAGAAAAAATGCCCGGGATTCTGCTTGGGCCAAAGCCTTCAGCACTGGTTTGCCCTTTTGCTTTATATCTGGATCTGCTGTGTGTTCTGAAGCAACTTATTAATATTATAAGTCTCAATGCAATAAAGACCCCCTGGGCAGGGGGGGGGGGGGGGAGAGAACTTTGATTTTAGGTAGACATTCAGTTTTTGACAATTTTTTGATTTCCATGTTTTATTCTCTCCAAGTGATAAATGTAGGCTCTTAGAACATATATGGAGGTACATTTGAAATTTCATCCAAAAGGGATAGTTTGGTGCTTTGTAGTATGACTTTAACCCAAATCTACCTAAGGAACATAAATTTCATGAATTTGAAAACTTTAACCCAAATCTACCTGAGGAACATAAATTTCATGAATTTGAATAAGTTTTCCATCTTTTAATAATCATTACTTTTTCTTATGGATTGAAAATTATGGTAAGGCCTGCAGTTCCAAATGTCTGGGAGTTCTAAGCCACATCATCTAATCATCAGTCTTCTAATTAGTCAATTATGTGCAAACCAAGTTTTTTTGGGCATTCTGAGCATTAATCTTTTCCGCAGGCAGGAAGTCATTGGTCGATTCAGTTACTGGGAAATTGAATCTGCTCTAACTTCTCCACGTTGCGATACACAAGACTAAATTCTGCGAAAGAAGATTATTTGGATGTGATTGTCTTTTATATTGTCTCTTTATTTGATGCAATTGTTCTTTCTGTTATCTTCTTGTCCTCTTCAACCAATATTTTTTTTGTGGGGGTGGGGGGTGGGGGGTGGGGAGAGGGGGAATGGATGCAGTCAGTGGGGTCTGATGTTAGTACATGAATATGTAATTCGAGGTACTATTGTAGTTTGAACCATAATTGACCTACATATGATTAAGTTTTATGATTGAATACAAGTGTAGACAAGTATACTGAAATATAAATGTTCGATGTTCAAAGCTTCTAATAACTAATAATGAGAAGTCTAATATCTTTGTCTGTGTGGGGTTAGTCCACATAAATATGTACATATGCTGTGCATGTAACTCCTTGTAATGCAACTTCTCCATGGTAAGATCTATTATCTGAAGAAAAGGAACCCAAGTTTCTTTCAGGTTTCAACCACCTGAATTGACCCATTATTGGGAAGGTTCAAAAAGGAGCTGAATGGGGCTCCCTAATTTTAGCTTTCTCAGTGGACTCAGTGATGTTGATAGAACTGCTAGAGCATTCACATGATCTTTCAATGACTAGGACATGCTTCTTACGATCTGCAGTCATGTGAAGTTTTTCTCTCTTTCTGAGCATCTCTTCGTTCTCTTTTATCTCTAGTGCTGGTCTAGATCCCTGTATAAGCAATTTATAATCAGTTGACAAAGCTAAATTTCTCAAATCAAGGTATTGCTTCAGAATACAATATACAAACTGAGAATACCTCAATGAACATGTTTGAAGCCTTTTGAGTCTTCATTTTTTGAACTAAATCCGCTGCTGCTGTTTGCTGCTTTGAAAAAGGCCAATCAATTTGTCAGCAAGTACTTGCGATGCGGGTAACAAAAAATTTGCAATCAGCATTACCAGGACCGTGGACTCAGCGATGCTGTGGAGTGTCAAGTTATTTTTCCTTAATTGTCAATAGATATTATGTTTTTCCTGTTATTCTTCAAGCCTAACTGTTTTAGTTTTTACTTTTGATGTGGGTTTCGTTTCTTTTTAAAATTTTGTATTGTGTCTGGGTTGTGGAGTAAAGATCTGATTTTTCAGATATAGGTTCTGGGAAAATTTCAGTAACAGAGGTTTGGTGATTATAAAGTGAAAAGGAGCAAAATTCTACTTACTTGATTGAAGGAAATCAAGAAGTGTTAAGAGGCACTGGAAGTTTTTTATGTCAGTATTAGGTTATCCTGCTATGCTTGTTTGTTAGTGCTTGGTTTTGTGCTGTTAAGAGGCACTGGTAGTTTTTTATGCCAGTATTAGGTTATCCTGCTATGCTTGTTTATTAGTGCTTGGTTTTGTTCTTGTGCTCTCATTTAGTATTATATTTTCCACGCCAGTGAGATATAGCTTCTGTGACAGCTTCAACATCACCTTCTATAGTTTAATTAAGATGGGCTTGTATGCCGCTTTGGGAAAGACAATCACAGTAACAGTAGATACACAGAGAAAACAAAGAAACACATTGAGAATTTAGGAGTGATGAAGTTTTACCATGGCATTGTTGAGTTGTCCTTGATTCAAGGTTCTGGGCTCCATTTCAATGGAACAAGAAAGACAAGCCATGAAGTCCCCAGAAATGACAGATTAATAATACTTCGGATGGATTTTGTGACTTTCTTTGTATTTCATACGGTTGTCATCTTTGATTCTATTTATAGACTTCTGAACAAAGCTGAGGGACTCTCCGAAGGAGCCAAACCTTGTTAAGATGATGCAATTCTGTTGAAAATAATGTGTGGTCAGAATTCTAGGAGAGCAGAGCACAATCTGTCTTCTGTATGTCTTGTGTGTGTTTTTCATTGTCTTTCTGCAACTTTTTCAAAGCTTCTTCACGGAATCTCTAGAAACTGCTAATTAATGTACGTGACTTTTCTGGGTTGACCACTTCCTCGGTCGACACTTGGATTCCGATGATTCATCCAATCCAAATAACCACATAGTTATCCTAACTTCATTATCTTCTGACCCTTTTCAAGCCCCTTCATGTAATGCTGTATGGTTGTTCTTGTTAAGTAGTGGTGGAAGATTGCTACAGGGATGGAATTGGCCGTGGCCGACAGGCTATGTTACGCTGTTATTAAGGAAAGTTTTTCGCCGGCTCGTGCACCCTCCATCTGCTTACGGTATGCATCAAAATGGAAAATGAAGTAGAACATCAACTGCAATACTAACACCTGAACTTTCGATGTGAGCTAGCTTCTACTATACAAACTTTGTTGACATTTATGAACTTAACACTTCCAATAGTTCTCAGTGAATAGAGAAAGTGTTTCGTAACCCTCACCTGCCTCTGTTGTCTCTGCAACTTAGGGTACCTTAAAGTCACCCAACCTGAACTTGAGGTCACAGGCTCATACCTTAAAGCCACCCAACCTGATTTTGAAGTCACAGGCTAAAAGCTATCTGCATTTAATGGTAAAACAGGGGGTGTATGTCTCAGAAAAATTGTGCATGACTAAACTGAACGTGCAAGAACAGAGTCATGAGTCACTCTTGAGGACAAGTTGATCCAGAAGGTAGTGGTGGAAACAATTGGTGTAAATGGAGATTAATAGTCAGAGCTACCACCTCTAATGTAAGAATCTTCGTCTGCTTTTTTGCCCGGGTATTGTCCTGCACGGCCCTCGTTCGCGACACGTAGCACTTAAATCCAATAGCCGTGACCAGGGCGAGAGATATCACAGGCATTGGACCTCACGAATGCCACGTCATGATCTAAGAGCCGCATAAGAGAGAATTGCTTGGTAGCCAACAGAAGTTCCTAACATTGTCTGTTGTATTCGCAAAGATACCCAAGGAACTGAGTTTTCTGAGGCGAGTGGTATCCATGAAAAAGAGAGGAAGAAAAAAAAATTTACAAGGAACATAAGACTCTCACCTGCAACAATAGTTACCCCCAATACGCCCGTTGCTCTCCATTTCTTTATCAAGTGGTAGACATAGTCGAGAGTGACTCTCAATTAAGGACTCTCCTTAAGAAAACTAACACCACAAGCATAAAATTCAACTGACTTACAGCAAAACAGCATCATAAAATGGAAAACAACACAACCATGTTAGAAGAAGCGGAACTTTTGCCGTTGTATTGCATCCAGACCATTTCAAACCACAACTGGGTTGGCCATTCTGAGATTTTATCCGAAGTCCTATCCTTTTGTTGCCAACTTCGCCAAGTAATCTGCCATGGGGTTTGTCTCACAATAACAGTGGGATATCTTTCACTGAATTACATCCAGATACCCTTGCAGCCCACACCATCTTTGCAAAACCATCCAAGGAATTTTCAAAGCATGTATTTTCATCACTACTACAAAAGAATTCATTTCCACCCATAAATTGGAGATGCAATGTGCACCAGCCAGTGCCAACCCCTTCACCAAAGCTTCAAATTTACTCCACTATAACATTGGAGCATACACCCAAAAAACAGTGAAAACAATGATGCCCTCACCAGTCCGCATTACACCTTCAGCCCATGCATGTCCAAGGTTTCCAAAAGAGGATCCATCAATATTTAACTTACACCACCTCTCTTGGCGTAACAGCCACTAAACCTAAAGGGTTTCAATTCTAATTTTTAGTTGAATGCGTAATCAACGAACAATGATGAGTTCCTACTGCCCCAAATGGTCCTTTAGTTTGAAAGTGGTAGACTACAAATTGGCAAGGACTTCTTGGAACACCCAAGTACTCTCTCTTCGCTGCCCCTCATGTCTTTGATGATTTCCCTCCATCCAAACATGATAAGGAATGAGAGAGATATGTACCATTTAGCCAAGGGGAATATACTTCGGTACTTTGCCCCTTCTTTGACCACCACCTCCAAGCATCCTCCAACGAGTTAGGCCTGTCCCAAGTGAAGTTAAAACAAACCAAAAACTGCACCGATAATGTCATAAACAAAAGGACAAGAAAAAAAATAGATGGTCAAAGCTCTCAGCTGCTGCCTGACACAAATTACAACAAGAAGCCATATGAACACCCCTTTTCTTCAAATCCTCATGAACCACCACCCTCTGAGAAAAAATTTTTCCATCTGAACACACTCTATCAAGGCTGCAAATTAACACCCCAGACAACCTAAATCACCCCATTCTTGTGAATTTTTTATGGAATGCATTCCAAGCTGACCATAAAGAAGACACTCCATCCAACTCCAGCCCCCAATGACAAGTGTCTTCCATTGGAAGGGCAGGAACTCTATTGCTCTAATACTTTCCAACACTGATCTCACTGCAATAGACTAAACAAGGGGGAAGTTCCACTCTACATTATGAACGAAATCAGCCACTGTCTGAGTACTCTTACCAATACCTCCCTACCTAAAGAAATACAATCAGCAACACCAAAAGGTCCTAACTAACTGTCCTTCCAAAAATTCACCCTCTTTGCTATATGACAGTCCATTGTATGTTAGCTCCAACCATATCCAACACTTTTTCAACCCAGGAAGGATAGAGGACTGAATACCCTTCTTTAAGTAGTCACCCTTAGTGATGCGTCCAAAATCTGCTCAGCCCTTAGATCTCCTTGGAATGACCTGCAAAACGAAAGCGCCAGATGTGGCCCGACCGCTGGGGTCGGGAGTCCACCTCCAAAGGCTAAGTCAGTTGATGAACTTAATCACAAACGGCTCTGCTAGATACACAGAGCTAAGGAATGAATAACTGGAATGTGATCTAGATCGTAAGCAAATGAGTGTTTACGTCCACAGGTGTGTGTATGGATCTGGTGTCTTCCCTTACCTCGTAGGTAAGTAAGGTTTATATAGAGTGTACCTTCAAATCTTCTTCGTTGGATGCATTTGAGCCTTCTTCGGATAGTCGTTGGATTCTAACAGTTAGATCCGTTGAACGATAGACTTCTACTAGTTTGAACTAGTAGAGGACTCTTGAGATAACCTCACGGTTATCCGATGATTATCCCTTCAATAGCGATAAGTGACAGCCGCCAAGTTGAGTCTGCCATCATTAGGGTAATTAACCTAATCCATTAGTCGGATTAGGGCGTGCCTGTGGCTGATTTAGTTTTCTTCCTCAGCAAGCTATATCCTGGACCCAGCTCGCTCGGAAGCGAGTCGATTCCCTTCGTCTCGACCGGGGTCGAGGGTCAAACCGAGTATGAACCTGGTTCGATCATATTTCCTCCATATCACGAGCCCCCCAGACCAAGCGTTCGGTCGATCTCGAGGGCTTGGTTTTTAACTGGGTTCTTCGTCAGGCAATAGTCTCTGCGTATCCCACTAAATGTCATATCACATTAATGTAGTGGTCACTTTTCCTCGAGCGTTGTGAGGGAAATGCCACGTGTCTTATTGTAGTTGAATGATCGTGGCTCACGTAACCCAAGCGACGGTTTCCGAACGCCTGTTTTGGATCCGTGAGTTCAAACTTTCAAAACGACTTTAAATTTCGATCGTCGATGCTGAATCAATCTCGATCGTTCACGTCCTCGAACACTCGTGCGGGTGCTTAAAAGCGGTTCGTTGTCTTCGTAGGTTTCATTCTTCTTGTCTGGAATTTTGAAACTTTGTCATTTGCTTCGCGCCTTCTCGTTCTCAAGCTTTTGCCTCACTGAATCAGTAAGTTTACTGATCCTTTTGCAAAGTTAAACTCCCTGCCTCCAGTGTTTTTTTTTTTGTACCTTACTGAAGCTTTAGTAATGGAGGATAATAGGGTTTCTTCTTCCCTGGTGCCTAGCGTCAATAATAGTAGTGGTAACGAGGCCTTTGCTTTCCTTCCTTCTGAGCAGTCGGATAGTGATAATAAAACCCTAACTGCTCTCTGGCGTGAATTCGCAGAAGTTACCCATAAAAGATTAGAAAGAAAGGTTGAGGCTTCTTCTCCCTTTCCTGAGTCTGGACCATCCAAGACTCCTAGGGTGACCGCCGAGTTTTTTGGGCAGTCAAAACAAACTTCCAGGTCTAATGGTGGACCTGGTTCTGTTTTGTGAAATCCCCCGGATTTCTACCCCTTTAACCCGTGGCTTCAAAATCGAAAAAACCTGGCCTTGAGTTGACGGCAAATGTGGGCCATTCAAGTGGAGCCCGAAGGGTTGGAAATGGAACCAATGTTGGTGGATGACCCTTGTGATGACTCATCAACTCTCCTAAAGTTTAAGTGAATAAAAAGATTAATCTCGATGGTGTAAAAAGGGTGATTTTGGAACGTCCGTAGATCGGCGAAGGAGAATCCAATTGACGCAAATAAGGTATCAAATCGAAGATCGTCGAAAGACCTTTCCAACAAGCCAAAAATCACCAAAATCGGAGTCCATTTGAGGGGTTATCTTGGGACCGGTTGAACGGCCGGTCGACCACCCCAACCCCCTAGCCATTTTCCAGCTTCGGGGCAGAATCGGGTTTTTCATGTTTAAAACCCTATTTTGAGTTTCTAACCTCTCATACTCGCATTTTAGAAGGCTAGTACGAAGCTGAGGCTAAAGGAGGACGAGAAACCAAGGGAAAGTAAGGTTTCTAACCATTTCGACGCGTGCTAACACCCGGATCATTGCAGAAACGTTAGGAAAGGTAAGAATCATCAAACCCTCTTCTTTAAGCTTAGTTTTTGGAGTAGTTCTTCGCAATAAATGATAGATTTGAGTAGTTTTTGCTTGATAGGTGTTTTGAATGCTTACAAATAGTTTCATTTATGTTTCCCTTTGGTTTGTAAGTGATTTGTGTGAGTCGTTGCAAACGATTTTGCATTTTGGCTCTTAGACCCAGCCGAGAGCACTCGCGAGAGCCCAAAATTGGGGCTTTTTGATTGAAATGGAATTAGATCAAATTGAAGGTATACTTAGGACCCTATTGCTGCCAATTAGACATTCCCAAAGTTTCGTTTCGATTCGACTTCGAATCGATGGTGAAATTTGATTTTTGCCGAAACTAGGTTGAGAAAGGTGGGTTCGAAACTAGTTGGTAGATTAGGCTTTTGTTGGGTTATTTTGGGAACTTTATTAAAACCCAATTGACTTCTAATTTATGTCTAATGATCCTCTTACATGATTAGGTTTTTTTTTATTTATTATAATCACCAACTTGTAAGTGTGACTTTGTGGAACCTTGGAGAGCTTATGCTAACTAAAAAGGTGAGGAATATACTCAACCTTATCTTGCATGTTTAATTATGTAATTAAATTTTATTATTGATAATATTGCCTTGTTTTAATATTTATTATCTTGTGATTATGTGTGGGACTTGCACGAATGAAAGGTAAGCAAGTATATTTGCTTCTATTTTCAATATTCTTTGAAAACAATATGAGAATGTATGGGATGGATGAGATTGAATGGATTGAGTGTTCTTTTACTTTCAAATTCTAAATCATTGATATGAAGATATATGGATGATGTTGAATTAAATTACTCTTTTTATTTTATGTTTCAAACTAGGGTTGTGGGTTCGCCCATTACCCTAGTGAACTTACATGAGTATGCATCTAGACTTAAGTACATGAATGCTAAGTGTCTAGAAGTGTTTGGCTAGGTAACCTCACGAGTACTACTACCCTTCCGGTAGGGGTATTGAAGCCGGTTAACCCGTGATGTTAGTGGCTGGGTCCTGAGCGTCAAGCAGGCCCACTATCATCATAGGGAGGTAGGGTTGCATATAATAGATAAGGGCTCCTGGGCGCTCAAGACCGGTGAAATGATCTGTGAGAGGACATGGAGAGCATCCTGTCCATTATATGTGGACGACCACTGGGTTAAGGAATGGGATCCAACAGATGCCTCCCGTTGAAGATTCCATTCATAGGTGGAAAGGTATTGAACCTAAAGGGCACTAGGCATGAGGGGAGATATCCGGACCATATGTAGTACGAGACTGTATGACTTTGCACTGGGCTAAGATTATCCTTGACACGCGCCAATCTCATACCAAACGGTGAAGTGAGAGAGTGGTGACCTATACCCCAACCATGGCTTGACAGGACTTTACCCAACAACCGCGGAGAACCCAATAGACGTCTCTTGTTGAGGGGGAGTGACTGAGACCGCCCAAAGGAGATTGGTGTACAAACTTAATGCGTGTCTACCATAGAGACTTCATGATAGAGTTAGGAGCATAATATCATAATCATTCATACATAATATCACTATCATTAATTACATTATCGATACTGAAACTATATGTGTGGTGTGGGATCTTGTGTACGAATGCACGATATGATGTGGAATCTTGTGGACGAATGTATGATAAGATGTTGAGTTGACCTCACTAAGTTCTGTTGAACTCATTCCTTTTTGTATGTTTGTTTCTATTAGAATATTCTGCAGGTTATGAGAACTCCTTCCAAGTGGAGGATTCGTCATCGGCAGGCTTTCTTGAAGGAGTGACTGAAGAAGATGTAGACTTGCATGGAGCTTCATGCATGTGCAAAGACTATTCTTATGAGGTTGGATTCCATTAGGGAATCGGTTTAGTTTAATTTTCGCTGCAACAAACTATGTTTCATTCAATCTCTGATGTCCATTTTGATTAACTTTAGATATATGGATGGCTGTAACCTTTTGATCAGTCAAGTTTGATAACTTTATACTTGAACTTGATTTATTCTTGTCCTTTTAATTATGCTATATCTTGTGTTGTATGGAATTGTCACTGAACCTAGGTCCTGCGGTGTATCACCCCCACGGGTATTCGGTTATGGCCGGATCTGGCTGGGTGGGGTGTGACATATTCCCTCCTCTTACAAGGAGAAAACCCTTCTTTCGGCCATCCAGGGTTTTGATTTTCCTCCTTCTTATCATATTAGGGTTCCTAACCCTGATGAGAGGGTTGATTCGACCCTTCCGGGCGAGTTTTCCCTATACATAGATGCACTGGAAAGCGGAGTTCGCTTTCCCTTTTTCAATCCTTTGCTTGCAGCCATCTTGAATCATTGGGACATTTGCCCTGGAATGCTCCTTCCCACTAGCTGGCATCTTATCGTCGGCTTCCTGGGTTTATGCTTTGAACTTGGCCTTACGCCTTCTCTTGCTCTTTTTGTGCACTTTCATCTTCTTTCTATTTCCCATCCTCCTGGTTGGGTTGTGCTCTCCAAGTGTAATAAGACTGAGCTTGACTGGAGGGGCAGCATTCTCGCCAAAGGAACTTGCCCTTCCAATCATAAAGGATGGCGCGAACGATACTTTTTCTGTCCAGCGCCTCAGTCAGATCTCAACTTCCCAATCGTCTGGAAACAATATACTTCATACTCTGAAAGTAACCGGGTCCTTCCCTTATCCAAAGAAGACGAGACGGCTGTCAAGAAGATCAAATCAATTCCATGGTATCAGGAGATACATGGACTTGAGGTGGAGTACAACTCCATCCTTCAGTATTGGGGATTGGCTCATTGTGAGCTTCTTAACCATCATCCTTCAATTTTCTAAGAGTGATATGTCTTTTTGCAATTCTGATTCTTGTTTTTCTTTGCAGTGCCACCAAGAATGAACCCTGAGCATCTTTGGGCAAAGGTTGCCAGGGCCATTGTAACAGCTGAGCAAAGGTCGCCTCGAGCCTTCACTGCCGAACAAGAGGTTTTTGTTCCCTCTCCCGACCCTTCTTACAAGGGTATCAGGAACTTAAAGCCCGTGGTTGACGCTTCGGGAAAAGGGAAAAAGCCAATGGTGGAGAGGCAAAACATCTCCTCCGCCGCTCGAACCAAAAGGAAGCACGATACAGTTGATGCTTCCTCCCATAAAAAATCCAAAAATACTGAAGATGGTGAAGAGGTCTTCATGCCTCAGTGGACACTGAAGCAGACTGATAGGGTGACACAGGACCCTGAGAAAGCCGCAGAATGGAGTTCCCTCAATCTTCTGCCTGCTGACCGTCAGAACTTTGAAGCCCTGAACGATGATACTCTTGTTAGTCAGTCCACCAGGTACCGGCCTTCCTGATCTTCCATTGATTGTTTTTCATAATCTCTTATGAATTCTTCTGATAATCTCCTCGTCCCCAGGAATGCTGTGTTGAGCTTTTATCAACACATGGAAGCATTGAGCCGGGTTGGTTGTAATGGCTCCTTGCTGCAGACCTGTGAAGAGAATTTGGCGAAGGCCAATTCTGAAATAGACCGGCTGACGGCAGCAGCCAAGGAGCTGTAGATGAAGCATGATGAGGAGATGAGCTCCTTGAAAAAGGCCCTTGACTCTTCAAAGGCCCACACTGCTGCTGCCGAGCGCGAGGTTAAGAAGCAGAAAGCAGCTTTCTGCTGCCACGTTGTTTGGTGACAGACTTGAGCTTAAGTCCATACAGAACGGCAATATACTGAAGATGGCAGTTCCTAGCAAACCCGAGCATATCAAGCCTGAGCTTCGAAATGATTGTGTTCGGAAGTATCTTAACAGCGTTCCTTTCTCTAACTTGCTGGGCGTCTTCAACATCCAAGCTTACCGCTTGGGGCAGAATGACGTTTGGGAAAAGATCCTCGAATCTATTCCTTCCTTCGATACAACTCCCTTTCGTGAGGTGTGTCACAAAGAGGTCTTCAGGAAGCTTAAGTTGGACTTCCCCAACTGGACTTTGGAAGAGGATGATCCTTTTCCAGCTGACCCGAAATATGAGGAATATCTTGCTGACGAACCACCCCTTCAAGAAGAAAAATCACAGGCCGCCGCTGAAAAGGACCCTGATAATGACAATCCTGAGGAAGGCTCTCCAAAGGACCCTGATAATGACGATCCTGAGAAAGGCTCTCCTGTGCAAGACTCTTCGGGTGATAATGAGGAAGAAGCATAGGAAGTTTTTCTTTTTTTTGTAAAGATTGATCCTCCTCATTAATGAAAAAAGAGACTTTTTCAATGATTGCCTCAATATTTCTCCTCTCCTATCCGAAAGCTTGTCTTGGAAATCAAATATAAATGATAAAACTTATCACTTAAATTCGTATACCTTGACAGCGGATAATCTTTAAGATATCACGAAGAGACGTTCGGGAAAGATGCTTTAGCTTCTATTCCCTACTACTCCTTCATTTATTGCAAAATCCACATGTTTTCCTTCATTTATTGCGAAGTCCAAACATTTCCCTGCCTTTGTATACCATTCACTTCTTTCAATGAATTGGTAATACAACCATTATTTAAATGGTGGTGCGACGGTTGGAGGTATTCTCGTATCAGGTGCATATTTCCACGTGGCTTCCTTACGACCGTTGATCTTGCTTGTTGAGGAATTCGAAGCATTTCTTTGATCTGGGCCTTTGGTTGCCTTTGGCTCTCAACCGTCGCCTCACTGCCTGAGGCTATTTAAGTCCTTCAAGGGTACTCTCCATCTATCCTGCTATCTACAAGTTAGATTTGCAAAACGACATTCCGTCTTCTTGCTCTGCATCTGTATTCCTCGTACTCCAACAATATTTTCTATCAGCTTCTGAACAAGTGAGCTTTTTTGCCCTCTCCTTTCCCCTGAGTGTACTCCACAATAGTAATATTTGGGGTTTACTTGATGGGTATTTTGAGTAGTTCATATCTGACAGAGAACTAGGGTTTTCCCTTTTTCCTTATGTTGTTGGATTTTCATACTGATACGGCTTTTTCTTGTGCTTGCAGTGCCTCCAAGAATCGATCCGAACTTTATTAGGGTGAAGTCTTGCAAGAAAACTGTTCCAGCATTGACGGAGGTTTTGGCCAATGAGGTGATTTCATCTGGTGAATCCTCTAAGCGTAAGGAGACTGTTGTTGGTGAATCTTCAGCTCAGATTCCCACAGTTTCTACTGATGCCACTCCTATGCTCCCTCCGTCTGAAGAGATTGCTCGGTCTTCCTAGGAAGATCTTGATCACTCCGTCGCTGATGGTGCAGCTGATGCCCCTGCCGGAGATACCATTCGGGCTTCTCCGAAGGAGACTCTTCGGACATCAGAGGCAACTATGTTGGCATCTGATGAAGGCGCGGCCCCAGCAGGTGCTACTTCTATTTCCAACGCTAGAGCTTGTTTGGCATCCTCTTCCTCTCCTTCTTTGGAGCTGGAGGATTTTGCCACTAGGAAGCGTCGTCGGTTGGTGGAGGATGCAACTCACCCTTCTCTTGATGTAGCTCATCCTTCTCCTCCTTCGAGGAAGTCTGAATTAGTGTCAAACGAGTTTGACAAAGCGTTGGAGTGGTGCACTGTTGCTCAAATGTCTAGCCAGAGCAGAGTTCTTTCCAAACTTACAGACGATGACTTTATGAAGGCACTGGTGATGTAAGTTTTTCTTCAGTTTCCTTTTGATGCTGAAGATTATTCTTTTGCTCCTGACTAACTCGGAAGTTGTTTGCAGGAGTCTCACTGGGAACTTCCACAACCAAGTGGAAGCAGCCTCTAGACTTAGCAAACTGAGTAAAGAAGTTTCCAGGCTTTGGGAGGACTCCGAAGCCAAAGACGTTGAGATTGCTCGTCTTAGGAAATTAGCTTGGGAGGTTGTAGGAGAAAAGAACTCGGTGATCGAGCGTCTCCGTTTAGACTTGGATGATGCCAGGGAGAAGATCCGGCGACTGGAGCTAGAAGCGGGAAAGTCAGGGGCCCAAGGTTCTAAAGCGTTACCTCAAAGGCAAGTTGTCATTCCTTTGCCCGAATCCCTTCCAATTGACGTTCAGAGAGCCTGCATCTTCAAGTATTTACATAGTAAGCCCTTTGTTGACATGCTGAATGCTTATAACTTGTAGGCGTACCGGGATGGCGAGAACGCAATATGGGAATCAATTCTAAGGAAAGATCCTCGTTTTGATACGACTCCCTACATCGCTGTTTGTCATTCTGAAGTGTTTGCCAATCTGGGTCTTCCTTTCCCTGAATGGACCAAGGATAAGAACGACCCTCCGCCTTCGGATCCGGATATTATGCATTATCTCGAGGATTCTCCTGTTTATTCTCCCCTAGAAGGATTCAGTTATGAAGAGCTCGCCCTGAATGCAAGTTTGATTGAGGACCATACTTCTTCTGGTCAAGCTGGACAAAGAGTATGAAATGGTGGAGGATTTTGTACATACTGAAATACTTTTGTAATCCCCATTCCTCCTCTTCTTCTTCTTGAATCCGTGTTGCTACTTGACTCTTGTGTTTGTTTTGGCAAAGCTGTTCTGATCTTGTTTGATTTCTTAATGATCACCGATGATGACTTTCGTTTTTGACCGAACGAAGATTGCATCCCAACTCTTGTAATCTCATGTGTATGTTTGATGTAAAGGTTGGCCCCTTCCGGTCTTTTGAAGAAGTAAGAAATTAACTTCATCCTGAACTTTGCCAGTCACTTGAGTCGTTGTTGCACTAGGTCTTAGTTGTTCAGAACAATGCCTTTACTTATTGATTTCTAGAGAAATACAATAAGTCTGAGAAGGAACTCACTCGGGTTTTAAACCGATGCCTTTACTTAAGGATTTCCGGAGAAATACAATAAGTCTGAGAAGGAACTCACTCAGGTTTTAAACAGATGCCTTTACTTAAGGATTTCCGGAGAAATACAATAAGTCTGAGAAGGAACTCACTCGGGTTTTAAACCGATGCCTTTACTTAAGGATTTTTTCAAAAATTCAATAAGTCTAAGAAGGAACTCACTCGGGTTTTAAACCGATGCCTTGTGGAAGGAACTCACTCGGATTTTCATCCGATGCCTTGACTTAAGAAATTCCGAAAAAATTCAATAAGTGTTGAAGGACCCACACGAATTTTCATCCGATGCCTTGTAGTTGGATTTGTTCTTGAGTGTGGTGTATGATGCCCCCCAATCAAAAGATAATTGTTGAAAGCCCATAATTGCATTGATTGAGATGAAATTGGTTACATCACGAACAAAATTGAAATCATCAAGGATAAAATTTCTTGAGATGCCTGGCATTCCACGAACGATCCAACTCTTTCTGGGTGGTGATGTTCTTCAGCTTGTAAGCTCCTGAACCGACTGGTTTTACAACCATATAAGGTCCTTCCTAGGAAGGGTCCAATTTTCTTTGATGGAGTGGATCAGAAGCTAAGGTATTTCTCAACACCAAATCTCCTGCTAAGTACCGATGATTCTTTACTCGGGTATTGTAGTGTGACGCTATCCTTCGTTGATAATGTTGAGTTCGTGCTATTGCCTTTGCCCGAACTTCGTCCAACAAATCAAGACTATCAAGCAGTCCTTGCTCGTTCGCTTTTTCTTCGAACTCTCTGTCCCGCAATGTTCCCGCCATTATCTCCACAGGTGCCAATGCTTCGGACCCATAGGCTAACCTAAATGGAGTTTCTCCTGTGGGTGTTCGAACCATAGTTCGGTAGGCCCATAGTACATTATGCAGCAGTTTGACCCATAGGGCTTTATCAGCCTCAAGTCTTCTCTTTATCCCCTCAAGCAACGTTCGGTTAGTAACCTCTACTTGGCCATTGCTCTGGGGATATGCCACTGACGACATACGATGCTCGATCATGTAAGTTCCACAAAATTGCTCAAATTGTGGACAATCAAATTGAGTGCCGTGATCAATGATGATTATCTTTGGAATCCCAAAGCGATATATGATCGATTCAAGCACAAATTTCTCCACTTTTTTTCTCAATGATGGTTGCCAGGGCATTGGCCTCAACCCATTTTGTGAAGTAATCAATTGCTACTATCAGATATTCCTGTCCGTCTGACGCCTTGGTGAATTTGCCCATGATATCAATTCCCCACATCGCAAAAGGGATGGGATCTAGAATTGAAGTCATGGCTTCCGCTGGGCGTTTTGATACTGTAGCATGGATTTGACAATTACTACACTGACGAACATACTCCATAGCAGCCTGTTGGATCTTAGGCCAATATAAACCAAGTCTTAGAATCTTGTGTGCTAGGGCTCGTCCGCCCATGTGAGCCCCACAAATTCCTTCATGTACTTCGGCTAGAGCCGACTCCGCTCCTTCGGGACCCAAACACCTCAGAAGGGGCCCAGAATAAGATCTTCTGCACAACCTTCCATTTTGCATAATGAATCTTGCTAATCGTATCTTGATCAATCTGGCTTCTTTCGGATCTTCTGGTAGTTTATCATTTCTCAGATATTCAACTATTGGATCCATCCAGCAACGCTCTGCTTCAATATAAGAAATTTCTTTCTCATGATAACTTGGAAATGTTATCTCTTCAATGTAGACCGACGGGTCTAAATTTTTTTCTTTGGCATTAGCTAATCGAGATAGCTCATCTGACTGTGTTTTCTATCCTTGGAATCTGACATACCTTCAAATTCCTAAATTCTTTTTGAAATGCCCGCACAATCTCTTGGTACTTCTACAAGCGAGGCTCTTTTATACCATATTCCCCCCTGAACTTGGTTGACAATAAGTTGAGAGTCACTATAAATAGTTATATCTGCTATTGCCAATGCTTTTGACAACCTAAGTCCAGCTATCAGGGCTTTATATTCTGCCTCATTATTGCTTGCTTTGAACGCAAATCTCACTGCATATCGAATGACAAATCCTGCCGGACTTTTCAAAAGAATTGCAGCCCCTGCTCCGTCCTTATTGGTCGAAACAGTCCACATATACTTCCCAAATGGTTGGTATAATGGGATCTTCAACAATGTTCTCCATTGGTGCAGTAGTTTCCACTACAAAATCGGCTAACGCCTGAGCTTTGATTGCCGTTCTGGGTTTAAAGCTTACTTGGAACTCACTGAGTTCAACCGACCAGGCCACCATTCTTCCAGATAAATCAGGTTTATGAAGAACTTTACTAAGAGGGAAAGTTGTAAATACCTTTATTCAGTGAGCCTGAAAGGAGGGACGTAGCTTCCTGGCTGCTGTCATGAGAGCTAAGGCCTGCTTCTCAATCTGCGAATATCGTGTTTCCGCATCAAGTAACATGTGGCTAACATAATAAATCGGCCACTGCTTCTTATCCTTCTCCCGAACAAGTACTGCACTGACCGCTGAAAGGGATGCTGCTAAATATAGCTGTAAGATTTCTCCCTTCTCTAGTCGGGCAAAAGCGGTGGCTTTCCCAGTGTTTCCTTCAATTCCTCGAAAGCCTTCTGGCACTCTACAGTCCAATTCGCTTCCTTGCTACCCCTCAGATCTTTGAGTGCTTTGAAAAATGGTAGACACTTTTCTCCAGATTTTGAGATGAAACGATTCAGAGCGGCAATTCTCCCCGTTAAGCACTGTACATCCCGAACAGTTTTTGGAGCCTCCATGTCAATTAGAGCCTGTATTTTGGCTGGATTAGCCTCAATACCCCTCTGTGATACCATGAAGCCTAAAAATTTACCTGAAGACACTCCAAAGGCACACTTTCCTGGATTCAGCTTCATTTGATACTTTCGCAGTACTGAGAATACTTCTGTTAAATCTGTGATATGATTTGCTCTTGTAATGCTCTTTACCAACATGTCGTCAACATAAGCCTCGACATTCTTTTCGATTAGGTCTTTGAATATCTTGTTGACGGCCCTCTGATATGTAGCTCCTGCATTCTTTAGGCCAAACGGCATGACTTTATAAAAGAAGCTTTCACAATCAGTCATGAAAGCCGTGTATACTTTTCATCCTCCTTATTCATAAGGATCTGGTTATACCTCGAGTATGCATCCATGAAACTCAAAGTTTCATATCTTGCAGTCGCATCTATCAAGAGGTCAATCCGTGGTAATGGATAGCAATCTTTAGGGCAAGCCTTGTTGAGGTCAGTGTAGTCTGTACACATCCTCCACTTCCCATTCGACTTTTTGACCATCACTACATTGGCCAACCATAATGGGCATTCAATTGGTTCTATGAGACCAGAACTCTTAAGTTTTTCGACTTCGCCCTGAACGGCTTCGTACTTTTCAATGGAGAAATTTCTCCTTTTCTGGATAACTGGTTTCACCTTTGGATCTATCCAAAGTTTATGCTCTGCAACAGTACGATCGATTCCTGGCATGTCTTCGGCAATACCATGCGAATACGTCACTATTTTGTTGAAGGAAAAACTTCAACTCTTCTTTGAACTCCTCCAGCTGCTCAGATCCGATGTAGGTAATCCTTTCTGCATTATAAGTGAACAACTGGATTTGCTCCAGCTTTTCTACCGGTTTGGGCCTTTGCATTTATGCTTCTTCCGATCATCTCGAACTTCTATTGGTAGGGCAGTCACTTTCCTCGGGCCCTCCTTGTCCTTCAAATAGGCAACACAACATTGCTGAGAGATCCTTTGGTCAGATAAAACTTGACCAATTCCCATCTCAGTCGGGAATTTTATCTTCAGGTGCTTCGTTGAAACAATAGCACCTAACTTGGAAAAAGATGGCCGTCCGAGGATAACATTGTAAGCTAGAAGTTCCCGAACCACCAAAAAATTGATTCGGACAGTAGTTTCCTTGGGAAAACCCCCAATAGATAAGTCCAACTGGACAGATCCCTCTGCTATTGCAGACGATCCTGCAAAGCCATATAAATGTGTAGATGATGGCTCCATCAAGTCTTCATCCACCTTAAGCTTTTGATACACTTCATAAGATATTAGGTTAGCTGTAGACCCTGTATCAACTAAAACTCTATGTACTTCCCGGCGCGCGATCTCTACCTTGATGACTATGGCATCATCATGAGGTAAACAAAAACCTCTCTCATCTTCTTTGCCAAAGGTGATGGAATCCTCACCATTTGGCCTCTTACGCTTCTGCATCTCTCCGGTCCCAACAAATTTAGATTCTGCCTTCAACCTCCGGAGTGATTCGGGTTCTGGGCCTTCGAAAATTGTAAGGATCGGTGACCGAGTAGCATCAATCACCTCCTTACCTTTTTTAGACTTCGGAACCTCCCTCGGTTGTTCTGAACTAACCGAACGATCCCTTTTGGGGCCAGCTTCACGCGGCTCCTCTCTTCTCTTATTAACAAAATTGGACAAATGTCCCTGAGATATCAATCTCTCAATATCTGCCTTTAAATGACGACAGTCATTAGTATAATGACCGTAATCCTTGTGGAAACGACAATATTTTTCTCGATGCTGCTGCTCTCAAGTCTTTAAAGGAATTTTTGGTGGCCACTTCAAAATATTTCGCTTCTTAATGATATTCAAAATATCAGCCCGAGGAGTATTTAATGGAGTATACTCAGTTTTACCGGGAGATCTCTGCCGTCGTGCTTGAGGCTTTCCAACTCGATCTCGAACATTCTGGCTTTGGCTCTGCTTGTTCTTAGGAGCCTTTTGTTCTTTGGTGGAGGCTTTATTGTCTCCCTGGCACGCATCTAAGATCTCCATGACTTTAGCCAGCTTTTGGCATCTCTGTACCAACTCAGCATAAGTTGTAGGCATATCCTGTAGTAATAACTCCAGGAGTCTTCGGTTAGTGAGTCCAGTGAATAGAGCAGTTTTAGCTACTTGTTCATCCAGATTCTCTATCTCCATTGTAACTCTATTGAATCTTTCAGATATTCTCTGATCGATTCGCTCTTTCCTTGTCTAATGGTAAACAAGGTTTCCTCTGTCTTCTTGACTTGGATTCCACTCTGGAATCGCCCTATGAATTTGCGCGCCAACTCATCAAAATTTATGATCCTTTTGGATGGGAGGTTCGAAAACCACTTTTGCACTGCCTCGGTTAAAGATGAAACAAAAACCCTGCAGAGAATTTCGTCAAAATTACCTGCAACTGCCATAGTCTGCTGATAATAGCCGATGTGGGCCGTAGGATCTCCGGAGCCATCGAATGTAGAAAAAGTTGGCAAGCAGAAATTGTGAGGAAACTGATATCCTGCAATTGGCTCGGCAAAAGGGGTTTTTCGAATAACTGAATAAATATCATCAGTTATCCTTCCTCTAGCCAATTGTCCTAGTTTCTGATTTATATTGGCCAATTCCTGACCAATATGAGTCGAATGATCTTCTGCAACACGGTCACGACCTCGAACAACACGATCGTCATGGGCTACTCGATCATCACGAACGGCCTGCTCGTCACGAACATTCCTCTCATCGCGAACTGCTCGATCATCACGAATGGCTTGTCTAACAGTTGGTGAGTGAGTCTTCACTCCTGTATCCAACATCGTATTCGAGTCGGTTATACTTTTCTGTGGTCTGTCAAACCGATCGTCCCGCCTAGGTAGATCGTCGACTCTCCTAGGCCCTCGGTCACCTTCACGAAAGTTCTGACCAATATTCTGATCTTCATTCAATCTTTGATCCCGTGGTAATACAAGCCTCCCTGAATCGCGATGATTAGGTTCTTGTGGTAATACCACTCGTCTGGTTAGCACGGGGAGTGCTTGACTTACCTCCAAAAGTTGGATCTTTACTTGATTCAATTGATCCTAGAATGTCTCTGGAGGATCGTGCCCTCTTTGGCCACCATCTACCTCAAGAAGTGGTAAACTTCCCTGGGGAATATCTGGATTATTTTCTCCAGGAATTTGGTCACCAGTTGTCACATCCTCCCAGCCAATACCCTAACTGGCATACCCGAGAGTGTGATCCATAGCCCCGAAGATCAAGTATCGAGGAAATCATCCTCCCACATATACAATAACATAATCATAAACAGGAAATAATCAAGGTTTAAAATATTATAAACAAAAGATTAAAGTCAAGAAATGAATAATCATATAATCAGAGTGCAAAAATATGATATTAGATGTAATCACATCAAAAGAAGTAGAGTGAGGCGAAAACTCACTCCACAAAATACAGCGGAATGCAGAATGCAAGTCTAAAAGAAATAACAACTAAATCAAAGGAACTAAGAGAAATAACTAAACATCAGGGTTTTCTATTCTATAGATAACGTCTTCAAAATAGTGGACTTCATCAATCCATTTGAGACGTTCCACATATACGTTGTCTTTAATCATAGTACGCAGCTTGATCAACTGAGGGATCATCAGAGTAATCTTGATTGTTGCCAACATCTTGCGTGTAGTACGCTTCATCGGCTTGCGCTTCATCGTACTGTTTGCCATAGTAATCAGTACCTGTAGAATAGTCTAACAAAAACAATGTACAAAAGGAATGTGTTTCGAAGAAACTTAGTAAGGTAGTTAATCCATAACAACATAAATAACATGGAAGCAAACCATAACAAGATGCAATGCAATATGAAATAAGTAATGTATGTATGCATCTAAACTCTATGTATGCTGGTCTCTATGGCAAACATGCTTTAAGTCATAGCACCGTACTTCTTTGGGTAGGTCAAACACATAACGCCTTTTGGTAGTGGGTCCGGCATCCCTCAGGACAAACCATGGCAGGGGGTTAAGTCAACACACTCTCTCACAACCATTTGGCATAAGTACCGGCGCATGTCAAGGAAAAGCCTAGCCCAATGCAAGTCATCTACTCAGTTACATTAACTCAGGTCCAGATACTTCCATTCCTCGCCCCTGGCGATCCTTTTCCGGTATCCTTTCCACTAGAGTCCTAATAGTCCCGGACTACGGACTCATCAACCCTATTGGTTATCCAAATATGGTAAACGGGAAGCTCTCATGTCCTCTCACGGGTTGGTTACCGGTCTTAAGCGCCCATGAGTCCAAGTCTAGCCATATGCAACCCTCCAATACATGGCCCCCACAATGTGATTCCCGTCCTCTCATGGGTTGGTTACCGGTCTTGAGCGCCCGTGAATCCCCATTGCTGCCACGGGTCGTTCGGTCTCAATACCCTTCCGAATCGGGTTTGATATAACAGGGGTACAACCTAACCAAACACTGCTAGATAGCCCTAGGTATGACAACCAATGATTCGGGAAAGTGTCGATGGGAACCCCGGAAACATCCCATACTATTTCCGATAATGTCCAAGGACATAAGTGTCAAAAGGACACCTCCCAATCCCAAACCAAACTTAATCAAACACAGTCTCAGATCAGTCATGACATATACAATCAGCAACTCATCATATAAAAGAGAATGTAAAGTCATGATCAATTCATAAAACAATATAGTAATATGCAATCTCACATAAGTCTAATTAATAAAAGAAACATGATAAAGAGCTACTGTTCTCACAGCAGTACATCAGAATACAAAGTGTACCAACAGTAAACAACTCATAGTTTTGTAAAGTAGAAACCAGAGAGTATGCAATCTATGTAGTTAAGGAGATAATTGTCCTTACCTTCTAATTCGTAAAGGAACTTAGAGAATCAAGTAAGACCTTGACTAAACTTGAGAAAAGAGTCTTAAACAAGTGTATACTATGAGTTAGGAAAGATACATAGAAGGAAAGATCACAATTCAATCAAAACAGACCAAGAATGGGGTTGCTATACCCATTGGTCGACTGATTGGTCTACTGCCCCAGTCGACCAACAGAGACAGTAGCCTTCAAAAATCAGAATTTTTAGAATATGAATCCGAATTTGGTGGTTCAAAAGGGTACGAAATAAGGGGGAAACTTTAATGGAAACATCTAAGTCAATAGAGGACAACAAACCATTAATCAAATCAAGTTTCCAGGTCACAATTCAGGAACCAGAAAGTTAACCTAATTAGGTTAAACATAGATTATGAAGGAAAAATATAATATGATCAAGGGTAAGGAATTAAAGATTAATAGGTTACAATTCTAGTAAAGAAAATAAAGTGAGAGTCTTCTAACATGATCAAAATAGGAGTTCTTGATTTTACCCAAGAAATTAGGGTTTCACCCTTTTTGGCTCCCATGAAAAGGTTGAGAGTTCCGGATGAAGGGAGGTAAATTGATAGTCAAAACTAACAAGAAGAATCATTCAATGATAAAGTTTAGGTTCATATAAAGTTTACCCAAGAGGTTTCCCTCTCATGGGGAATTACCAAAGGTTCTCCAGATGACCACACAAGGTTAGGGTTTCCAGGATTCAACTGGCAAGGATTGAGATCATGATGATGATCATAGATCTCAAGGAACATGATGAAATCATGGAATAGATGGTTGCAAGAATGCAGCATCATCTTCCTAATCTCAATCAAGAACAGATTCAAGAAAAGAAAATCAAAGATAGAGAGGAAAGATATTATACACATACCTTTGATGCAGGAGGATGAAGATTGCTTGAGTTTTTGTGAGATATCAACCAAGGATGCAAGGGAATCGATTAGAATAGGTATCTAACTCGTTCCGGAGGCTTAGGAGGCAGATGAGGCGGAGTATTCCCGAGATTAGACTTAAATAGAGTAGTCACAATTTAAATTTCAAAAACAGAATCAATTGGTCGATTGGTCCAGTCGACCAATGAATCGACCAATCAGAACAGCAACTTCAAAATAGGGAATTGAAGGCTCAGATCAAGTCCAAACATCAAGGGGTTTTGCACACACCTAAAGTGACATACCTAGTAGGTAGAAATGCCTTCGAACCAATACAGAGAGCATTCTAAGTCCATCAGCTAATCCAATCTTCATCAGTGTGCAGTTTCTATAGAAGGGACACTGACATCCAAACTCAAGGATTCCACTCCAGCCATCAAGTCTTCTACTGAAATGGCCCAAAGCTGACTTCTTGCCTTACTTCGGGTTACTGGACCTACAAACAACAGGGTTTCCGGGTCAGGGTTAGGGCTGGGTTTCACACCAGTATTGCGTTGTGCAGCGGTTGCTGCTGCTACCGCTACTGATCTAGTCACCATAGCTTTCTAAATCTTTCCCACAGACGGCGCCAAATGATGCGTCCAAAATCTGCTCAGCCCTTAAATCTCCTTGGAATGACCTGCAAAACGAAAGCGTCAGATGTGGCCTGACCGCTGGGGTCGGGATTCCACCTCCGAAGGCTAAGTCAGTCGATGAACTTAGTCACAAATGGCTTTGCTAGACACACAGAGCTAAGGAATGAATAATTGGAATGTGATCTAGATCGTAAGCAAATGAGCGTTTACGTCCCCAGGTGTGTGTATGGATCTGGTGTCTTCCCTTACCTCGTAGGTAAGTAAGGTTTATATAGAGTGTACCTTCAAATCTTCTTCGTTGGATGCATTTGAGTCTTCTTTGGATAGTCGTTGGATTCTAACAGTTAGATCCGTTGAGCGATAGACTTCTACTAGTTTGAACTAGTAGAGGACTCCTAAGATAACCTCACAGTTGTCCGATGATTATCCCTTCAATAGCGATAAGTGACAGCAGCCAAGTTGAGTCTGCCATCATTAGGGTAATTAACCTAATCCATTAGTCGGATTAGGGCGTGCCTGTGGTTGATTTAGTTTTCTTCCTCAACAAGCTATCTCCTGGACCCGGCTCGCTCGGAAGCTAGTCGATTCCCTCCTTCTCCACCGGGGTCGAGGGTCAAACTGAGTATGAACCTGGTTCGATCATATTTCCTCCATATCACTTAGAAACAAAACGGACTCTAAGGAAGAAGCCCAACATGGAAGTATCATGACGGATCTTCCAACCCAGCCTACACAAACATGCCATATTGACACCCTCAGTGTACAGATACCATGACTGTAAAACCCAGCCCTAACCTTGACCCGGAAACCTTGTTATTTGTAGGTCCGATGACCCGAAGTAAAGTAAGAAGTCAGCTTTGGGCCATCCCAGTAGAAGACTTGGTGTCTGGCTTTGAATCCATGAAAGTTGATGATGAGGTTCTATTTATGGAAACTGAATCCTGATGAAGATCTAATTAGTTGAGGGACTTGGAGTGCTCTCTATCTTGGTTTGAAGGCATTTCTACCTATTAGGTAAGTCACTTGACTTGTGTGCAAAACCCCTTTAAGATTGGATTTGATCTGGACCTTCAATTCCCTCGTTTTGGTCTTGTTGTCAAGCATTGGTCGATCGATTGGTCGATCGGGCCGATCGACCAATCCACTCGACCAATGAGTGTCTGTCTTTGGCAATTAGGTTGTTCTTGCTCTATTTAAGTCCAATCTCGAGTCCACTTCGTATTTGCTGCCTCCAAACTCTCTGGAACGAACCAAAGACCTCTGCAAGTCATCTCTCTTGCATCCTTGGTATTTTCTTGACGGATCTTCGTCAAAACTCTTCTTTTTGCATCAAAAGGTATGTCTACTCTCTCTTCTTCTCCTCCATCTTTGTTTTCTTTCCTTTTTGAGTTGAGACAGTAGAAGAGATGCTGCATTCTCTGTTGCAAACATCTCTGAACATGTTCTCATGATCATCCTAAGGATTTGAGGCTAGAACAATGATCTTAACCATGATCATTGCAAGCTTTTGAAGGAATCATGATCAAACCATGATCTAATCTCTGTTAAACTTCTAATCTGAATTCTGATCTCTTTGGATCTTCTATGTTGATCATGTTAGTAGTTAATTACTGTGTTTTCTTCCCATGATCCATAATCTATAGATCTCTAGTGTTCTCTTCTACCATACTATGTGTTCTTCATGATGCATGGTAGTTACATATATGGTAGGTTTTATTTCCTTATTTAGATTTATACTTCTAAGCCTTATTCCATGAAGATCTATGTATGTTTTCATGATACCATTACCGAAAGCAATGATCCATCCTCCTATTGTTCTTGTCTTTGTTTTCTATTTCAAATTCATCAAGATCCATGGTTGATTTAATTATGGTAACTTTTTGTTTCCTAATTTGGATCTTGATACCTTGATTGGATTAGTGTTTTGAGGTCCCCTATTTGTTAGAATACTACTGATGTAGTCTACCCCTTGATTAGTACCCTTTTGAACCACCAAATTCGGATTTCATATCTTAAAACTCTGATTTTATAGGTTATCGTCGCATTGGTCGACTGATTGGTCGACTGGACCACTCGACCAATCCACTCGACCAATGAGTACAAAGCAACTCCAGATTTGGTCCTGTTTTCGGATGTTTTGATATCTTTTCTCGTTAGGGATCTTTCCTAATATGTTGTATATACTTGTTTAGGACCTTCTTCTCAAGTTTGCCAAGATCTTACTTGATTTCTTAGGATTCCTTTGCGAGTTATAAAAGGTAAGGATGGTTATTTCCTTAATTACATAGATAGCATGAATCTAGTTTCTATATTTGAATATCATTGATATGATTCCTAAATTAGATTCTTACAATGATATACTACTGTTTCATGACTTTGATTATAGTAGCATTATTTATTCATGTTGAATTGATTCATGTATGATTTACTTACCAATTATATACAAGTGATTGTACTTATTGATTTCTTTCCATATATGAAGTTACCATATATGTGATGATATGAATTGATGCATGTGTATGCTTAAGTATGGTTTGGAAAGGAGAGGTGTCCTTTCGACACTTCTGTCCTTGGACTACTACGGGAATATTATGGGATGTTTCCGGAGATGCCCTCTGGACACCTTCCTAAACTGTTGGATGACATATCTAGGATTGTCTAGTAGTGTTTGGCTAGGATGTCCTGTTATGTCAGACCCTAATCGGAGGGGTATTGAGACCGAATGACCCGTGGTAGCAATGGGGATTCATGGGCGCTCAAGACCGGTAACCAACCCGTGAGAGGACAGGAATCACATTGTGGGGGCCATTTATTGGTAGGGTTGCATATGATTAGACTTGGGCTCACGGGCGCTTAAGACCGGTAACCAACCCGTGAGAGGACGTGAGAGCTTCCCGTTTACCATATGTGGATGATCAATAGGGTTGATGAGTCCGTAGTCCGAGTTGGTCGGTGCCATAGGATACGCCGACTCTAGTGTGAAGGATACCGGAAAGGATCGTCGTGGACGAGGAATGGAAGTATCTCGGATCCGACTTGATGTAACTAAGTAGAAGACTTGCATTTGGCTAGGTTTTACCCCGACATGCGCCAAGACTTATACCAAATGGTTGTGAGAGAGTGTGTTGACTTAACCCCCGCCAAGGTTTGTCCCGAGGGATGAAGGACCCATTACCAATCGGCTGCTCAAGACCGGTGAAATGATCCGTGAGAGAATCCAAGATATCTTAAATGGTTGAGGATGTGAGTGGACTTTCCTAAAGAAGTACGGTGCTATGACTTAAAGCATGTCCGCCAATAGAGACCAAAGCATACATAGAGTTAGATTCATTCATTCATTGCTTGTCTCATATCATATTGCATTTATGGTTGTTCGGGAATTCCGCCATTTATGTTATTATGGATTTTTAATCGCTTTACCGAGTTTCTTTGAAACTCATTCCTTTATTGTACAATGTTTGTTAGACTATCCCTGTGTACCGAGTACTATGACGGTCCCTATGAAGAAGCGCAAGGCGAAGAGGCATATCTCCAGGAAGGTGATTGCGGTTACCACAATTACTCGAAGATTCCGCGAGTGGTTATGCTCCGTACGATGCTTAGTCCGACCATTGAGTGGAAGCGTCCTTGTGCTATTTATGAGATTTACACTTACAAGGATGTTGTCTATAAAGTGGAGAACAATTTAGTTACCCAATGTACTTGTTACTGGGATTAGGTCTTGTCTAGTTTATTCTTTAGAGCTACTTTTCCGCTGGATGTAAAGTGGGATTTTTGCTTCACTTTACTTATCTGTTTGATACTCTGATTATATCTATTATTCTGATTCATTTATGATTCATTCTTTCTTTATTGGATCTATGATTTATCTTCCGCACTCATGTTATGATTGTTCATGATTATGTTAATGTTTATGTGGGAGGTTGATCACTCGATACCTGATCTTCGGGCTGTGGATCACACTCTCGGGTATGCCAGATAGGGTACCGGCTGGGAGGGCGTGACAATGACCACCTTCTTCCTTAAGTCTACAAACATGATCCCACTTTACAGTGACCATTTTTCCCTCACCAATGTTCCTTGACCAGAGAAAATTATGTATTCATTGCTCTACAATTTTCACAATGCCCGAAGGCTACCAATAAATAAACAATGAATAAATAGGCATTGAGGATATGACTGACCTAATAAGTTTAGCTCTGGCTTCCCAAGATAACAACTTCGTTTTCCATCCTTGAAGGCACGATTTAATTTTGTCAAGTATCAATCCTTTTACACATTTCTTGTAAAAAGCTCCACCCGAAAATAGGGATTGGGAAACACAAAAGCCTACATCTATAACACATCCTTCACCTTTCTCTAACCAAACTAGGATCCTATCATTGCGGGTATGCTTACCAAAATTCAACATATAAAAAAGATCGATGACAATCGGTAGCGAAAAAGGAATAAAGAATTAGACAAGACTCAAAGAGAACTTGCGAGAATCAAGGAAATCAACAAAACTATTGTTAGGCTTGTGCACATAACAAAATTGAAGAACCCAAAAAAAAGTCTATATCCTTATTATATCTCTAAAAATTTCTCAACTAACCCAATCTAGAGAGTGAGATCTATGAAGAGCTAAAATGACAAGCTTGCGAATTGAAAATATTGCAATATGAGAAAGATTAAGAGTACAAGATATTGCCAAAGAATCTCTAATAGCTTCAAATTCTAACACAAAAGCTGAATAAACATAACAAGCAGCTGATTTTGCCATCATAGAGGCACCGCTTGGATCCCAAACTATGCTCCCATGCCCACCACCTTTGGTAACAATCTGACCTATTATTAGATTTGAATTATCTAAAATATAAATATTAAAGAAAAAATATCAATAAAACTTCTAAACTGCTATTACATCTGACATAAAAATCAATAAAACATCTTTGGCAAACTGAAAAATAAAATGCATAAACATATTAGACAACTCAAATTCCATATTGTTTCCTTATTCATAAACAATAAAATAATATATAAATCTAAAATCGAAGGTAAAATAAAGGATATGATCATGGCCAAAATTAGGGATGGGTTGGACTAGAAAAACATGAATCCCATGCAAGCCCTTAGCCCTAATTCAAGGCCATAAAATGTTAGACCTAACCCACCCTTGGGGCCAAAAATCTTGAACCTAGACCTTATTTGGGTTCAGGGTGGGACAAGGTGGATAAACGCTACTATTAGTGCCAAACTTGCACCCCTAGTTTTGCACACCTTGTCTATCAATTTAGCACTGTATTTTTTTTTGGGAGGGGGGGGGGTAAATTGTCTACTTTACACAAACTTTGACTTCAAGAAATATTAGAACCATTTATAATCACATCTTTAGTTAAAGAAGTGAAATCGAATCTGTTTTGACCTTTGGATTGGTAATAGGTCACTTTCAAAACTGTTACGAGTTTGTACTTGATATGGAGAGTTTATGATCAGACCGGGTTCATACCTGGTCCGACCCTCGACCCCGGTCGAGACGGAGAAAACCGAATCGCTCCCGAGTGAACCGATTCCGGAAGATGGCTTGCTGAAGAAGAAAGCTTATTCGGCTGCAAGCGTGCCCTAATCTTACTTATGGATTAGGGTTATCACCCTGATGACAGCAGACTCAAACTGACGGCTGCGGATAATCATCATCAAAGGGATAACTATCGCATAACCTAACGGTTATCTCAGGAGTCCTCTACTAGCCCAAACTAGTAGAAGTCTATCGCTCAACGGATCTCACTAATAAGATCCAACGACTACCCGAAGAAGGCTCGAGTGCATCCAACTAAGGAGATTCGAAGGTACACTCTATATAAACCTCACTACCATACAAGGTGAGGGACGGATCAATCGATCAAAAAGAATACTATCTGAGACTCGAGTTCGGATACATACCGATAGACCTAAACTATCAATGTTCGCTATCTAGATCACCTTTCCCGTTTCTTCATTCATTAGCTCGTGCTTCTAGCAGAGCCGTTTGTGATTAAGTTCATCAACCGACTTAGCCTTCGGAGGTGGACTCCCGACCCCAGCGGTCGGGCCACATCCGACGCTTTCGCTTTGGCAGACATCACGTGGAGATCCAAGGGTCGAGCAGATTTTGGACGCATCATTTGGCGCCGTCTCGTGGGAAACGACTTGAAAAGCCATGGTGACTAGATCAGCAGCAGCAGCAGCAGCCGCCGCACAACGCAATTCCGGTGTTCGGATACACCGGAGTGAATAATCCGGATATTCCCAGGAAAGCCAAAATCCTATCGAGGTGGATGATGGCCAGGGTGGACGTAATCTTCCTCCCCGATACAATCCAAGATCAATTGGATCAGGTAAAGATTCAACTCTTGGAGGTGAGCCAAGCACTCCGCATGCTCACCGAGACGAGTGGTTTTACCACAAGAGCCCGATCAACGCGATTCAGGGGAGACGTGCATTGCCACGTGACCAGAGAATGGCTGAAGACCGGAATGTTGATCGAATTTCCGTGAAGGAGACCGAGGACTTCGGAGGATCGATGATCAACCGAGGCGAGGCGATCGGTTCGACAGACCGCAAGAGAGTACAACCGATTCAAATACAAGGTTGGATACTGGGGTAAGAACTCACTCACCCACCGTCGAAGAACCGTTTGTGATGATCGAGCAGTTCGGACGAGAGGAACGCTCGGGAAGGACGGGCTGTTCGTGATGATCGAGTAGCACGGGATGATCGTGTTAATCGAGGTCGTGATCATATTCGCTGAAGATCACCCGACCCGCATTGGTCAAGAATTGGCCAACATCAATGAGAAGTTAGGGCAGTTGGCTAAGGGAAGAATAACCGAGGATATTTACTCGGTCATTCGGAAGACTCCTTTTGCCGAGCCAATTGCGGGATATCGGTTTCCCCCATAACTTCCGTTTGCCTACCTTCTCAACATTCGATGGCTCCGGAGATCCAACAGCTCACATTGGCTATTACCAACAGACTCATGGCGCTTTCGGTAATTCGATGAAATTTTATGCGGGGTTTTTGGTTCATCTCTAACTGGAGCAAGCACAAAAGTGGTTTTCTAACCTCCCCTCTGGAAGGATCGTAAACTTTGACGAATTGGCGCGCCAATTCATAGGGCGATTCCATAGTGGGATACAGGTCAAGAAAACGGAAGAAACCTTGTTTACTGTCAAACAAGGAAAGAACGAATCGATCAGAGAGTTTTTGAAAAGATTCAACAAAGTGACAATGGAGATAGAAAACTTGGATGAACAAGTAGCCAGAACCGCTCTATTCACAGGACTCACTAATCGAAAACTCCTGGAGTTATTACTACAGGATATACCCACGACTTATGCTGAGTTGGTACAGAGATGCCGAAGCAGTGCTGAAGTCATGGAGATTCTAGATGCGCGCCAAGGAGATAATAAAGTCTCCAATAAGGAACAAAAGGCTCCCGAGAAGCGCTAAGCCAAAGAAGAATGTTCGCGATCGGGTTGGAAAATCCCAGCCTTGGCGCCAAAGATCCCCCGGTAGAAGTGAGTACACTCCATTGAATGCTCCTCGAGCCGATATTTTGAATATCCTCAAAAGAAAAAATATTTTGAAGTGGCCGCCTAAAATTCTTTTGAAACCCGGAGAGCAGCAGGATCGGGAAAAGTATTGCCGATTCCACAAGGACTATGGTCATTACACTAATGACTCGTCGTCATCTCAAGGCGTATATTGAGAGATTGATATCTCGGGGACATCTCGTCCGCTTTTGTTAGCGTGGAGAAGGGAGGAGCCACGTGGGCCACGTGCGGCTGCTCCAAAAAGGGATCGTTCGGTTAGTTCGAACGATCGAGGGAGGCCCCGAAGTCTAAAAAAGGCAAGGAGGTGATTGAAGCTGCTACTCGGTCACCGATCCTTACCATCTTCGGGGGTCCAGAGCCCGAATCATTCCGGAGTTTAAAAACCAAATCCAAATTTGTTGGAGCCGGAGAGGTGCAGAAGCGGAAGAAGCTGAATGGTGAAGATTCTATCACCTTTAGCGAAGAAGACGAAAGAAACGTTTGTTTACCTCATGATGATGCTATAGTCATCAAGGTAGAGATTGCACGGCGGGAGGTGCATAGAGTTTTGATTGATACAGTGGTCAGCAGCTGACCTAATTTCCTACGAAGTGTATCAAAAATTGAAGGTGGATCGAGACTTGATGAAACCTTCATCTACACACCTATACGGCTTTGCAGGGTCATCTGCAGTAGCGGAAGGATCGGTTTAGTTGGATCTATCCATTGGAAGTTTTCCTAAAGAAACAACTGTCCGAATCAATTTTTTGGTGGTTCAAGAACTACCAGCCTATAATATGATTCTCGGGCGACCATCTTTATCCAAGATAGGTGCTATTGTTTCGACAAAGCACCGAAGATAAAATTCCCGATCGACATGGGAATCGGTCAAGTCTCCTCTCGACGAGTAAGATCTCTCGGCGGTGTTATGTTGCCTATTTAAAAGACAAGGAGGGTTCGAGGAAGGTTACTGCCCTCCCCATAGAAGTTCGAGATGATCAGGAAGAGACAGAGATGCAAAGGCCCGAACCAGTGGAGAAACTGGAGCAAATCCAGCTGTGTACCGAGGATGAGAAAAAGATTACTTATATCGGGCCCGAACAACTGGAAGATTTTAAAGATGAGTTGAAGTTATTTCTTCAACGGAATAAAGATGTATTCGCATGGTCCGTTGAGGACATGCTCGGGATCGATCGGGCCATTGCAGAGCACAAACTCCGGATAGACCCTAAGGCGAAACGTGATGATACGTAAAAGAAGAAATTTCTCTATTGAAAAGTATGAAGCCGTTCGGAGCGAAGTTGAAAAACTTAAGAATTCTGGTTTCATAGAACCAATCGAGTGCCCAACTTGGTTGGCCAACGTGGTGATGGTGAAAAAGGTGAATGGGAAGTGGAGGATGTGTACAGACTACACGGATCTAAACAAAGCTTGCCCAAAAGATTGCTACCCGTTGCCTCGGATTGACCTCTTGATAGATGCGATCGCAGGATATGAAACTTTAAGTTTCATGGATGCCTACTCGTGGTATAATCGGATCCTTATGAATAAGGAGGATGAGAAGTATACGGCTTTCATGACTCATCGTGAAAGCTACTATTACAAGGCCTGAAAAATGCAGGAGCAACATATCAGAGGACCGTCAACAAGATTTTCAAAGAACTGATAGGAAAGAATGTTGAAGCTTATGTTGACGACATGCTAGTGAAAAGCTTTACAAAAGCAAATCACATTGCAGATTTGATCGAGGTTTTCTCAAGATCGAGGAAGCATCAAATAAAGTTAAACCCGGAAAAATGTGCCTTTGGAGTCTCCTCGGGCAAATTTTTGGGTTTCATGGTATCACGAGGGGAATTGAGGCTAATCTTGCCAAAATACAAGCTCGATTGATATGGAGGCTCCCAAAACCGTTCGGGATGTACAATGTTTGATAGGGAGAGTTGTGCCTTAAATCGATTTATCTCCAAGTCCGGGAGAAAAATGTTTGCCTTTCTTCAAGGCACTTAAAGACCGAAGGGCGTAAGGAAGCAAAGTGGATGAAGAGTGCCGAAAGCTTTCGAGGAATTAAAAGAAGCACTTGGACAACCACCGATCCTGTCCGGAGCCGGAGAAGGGGGAAATATTACAGCTATATCTAGCGACATCCCTTTCGGCGGTCGGTGCAAGACTTGTTCGGGAGAAAGATAAGAAACAAAGTGGCCGATTTACTATGTAAGCCACGTGTTGCTAGATGCGGAGACGAGATATTCGCAGATTGAGAAGCAGCTGCTCGGCTCTCATGATGGCCGCCAGAAGCTAAGGCCATATTTTCGGGCTCATCCAATTGAGGTATTTACAACTTTTCCTCTTAGTAAAGTTCTTAACAAACCCGATTTGTCCGGAAGGATGGTATCCTCGGTCGGTTGAGCTAAGTGTGTTCCAAGTGAGCTTTAAGCCCGGAACCGCAATCAAGGCTCGGGCATTAGCCGACTTTGTAGTAGAAACTACTGCACCAGTGGAACCCACCATTGAGGATCCCATTATACCAACCACTTGGGAGGTATATGTGGATGGTTCGAGTAATAAAGATGGAGCAAAGCGCTGGAATTCTATTAAAAAGTCCAGCAGGATTTATTATTCGATATGCTCTGAGATTCGCATTTGATGCAAGTAATAACAAAGCGGAATATGAGGCCCCGATAGCGGGACTTCGGTTGTCAAAGGCATTAGCTATTGCAGATGTTACTATTTATAGTGACTCTCGACTTATAGTCAACCAAGTCCAGGGGGGAGTATGGCATTAAAGAACCACGCTTGCAAAAATATTGGGAGATAGTGCAGGCATTTCAGAACCAATTTCGGAATTTGAAGATATCTCCAATTTCGAGGAATGAAAATTCAGTGGTAGATGAGCTATCCTGACTAGCCAATGCCAAGGAAAAGAATCTAGACCCTTCGGTCTACATTGAAGAGATAACTTTTCCAAGTTATCATGAGAAAGAAATTTCTTATATTGAAGCAGAACGTTGCTGGATGGATCCAATAATCGAGTATCTAAGGGATGACAAGTTACCTGAGGATCCAGTAGAAGCAAGGTTGATCAAGATTCGATCAGCTAGATTTGTCATTCAGAATGGGAGACTATACAAAAGATCTTATGCTGGAACCCTTATGAGATGTATAGGCCCCGAAGGAGCGAAATCAGCTTTGGCTGAGGTTCATGAAGGAATTTGTGGTGCTCACATGGGTGGCAGAGCCCTGGCCCACAAAATTCTAAGACTTGGGTTATATTGGCCTAAGATCCAAGAGGCTGCTATGGACTACGTTCGTCGATGTAGTAACTGTCAAATTCATGCTACAGTATCGAAGCGCCCGGCGGAAACTATGACTTCAATTCTAAATCTCATTCCCTTTGCAATGTGGGGAATTGATATCATGGGCAAATTCACCAAGGCATCAAAGCGGACGGGAATATCTTATAGTAGCAATTGATTACTTCACAAAATGGGTAGAAGCCGTGCAACTGGCGACAATTACCGAGAAAAAAGTGGAGAAATTTGTGCTTGAATCAATCATATATCGCTTTGGGATTCCAAAGATAATTGTCATTGACCATGGTACTCGCCCGATCTGTCCACAATTTGAGCAATTCTGTGGAACATATATGATCGAGCATCGTATGTCCTCGTGGCATACCCCCAAAGCAATGGCCAGGTAGAGGTTACTAACCAAACGCTACTGGAAGGAATAAAGAGAAGACTCGAAGCTGACAAAGCTTCTTGGGTCGAAGAACTACATAATGTATTGTGGGCTTATAGAACTACGGTTCGAACACCTACAGGAGAAACTCCATTCAGGTTGGCATATGGATCCGAAGCATTGGCACCTATGGAGATAATGGCAGGGACGTTACGGGATCGTGAGTTCGAGGAAAAAGCAAATGAACAAGGATTGCTTGATAGTCTTGATTTGTTGGACGAAGTTCGGGCAAAGGCAATAGCACGAACTCAACATTATCAAAGAAGGATAGCGTCTCATTATAATACTCGAGTGAAGAATCGTCGGTACTTAGCCGGAGATCTGGTGTTGAGAAACACCCTAGCCTCCGACCCGCGTCACCAAAGAAAGTTGGACCCCCTCCTGGGAAGGACCTTATATGGTTGTGAAACCGGTCGGTTCAGGAGCTTACAGGCTGAAGAACATCGATTCCCAAAAAGAGTTGGATCGTTCGTGGAATGCTAGGCATCTCAAAAAGTTTTATCCTTGAGGATGATTTCAATTTTGTTCGCGATGTAATCATTTTCAACTCAATCAAAAGATAGTTTGTTGAACAAGATCACATTCAAGAACAAGATCCAACTATAAGGCATCGGATGAAAATTCGTGTGGGTCCTTCAACACTTCAACACTTATGGAAAATTTTTCAAACTTTCTTAAGTCGGGGCATCGGATGAAAATCCGAGTGAGTTCCTTTTGCAAGGTGTCGGTTTGATACCCGAGTGAGTTCCTTCGAGACTTATTGAATTTTTGAATTATCCTTAAGTATAAGGCATCGGTTTAAAACCCGAGTGAGTTCCTTCTCAGACTTATTGTATTTCTCCGGAAATCCTTAAGTAAAGGCATTGTTTCAGACAACTAAGACCTAATACAACGGCAATTCAAGTGGCTAGCAAAGTTCAAGATAAAGTAATTTCTTATTTCTTCAGAAGATCCAAAGAGGCCAGTATCAAAACAATTACAAGAGCTGGATACAATCTCTGATCAAAGAAGAAAGTCATTACAGGTAACTGTTAACAAGTTATACAAGATCGACGCGACTTTGCTAGAACAAACATATGAGTCAACCATTGGTGGGGGAGTCAAGGAAAAGAAGAGAAGAAATGAGGATTACAAAAATATTTCGATATTCGGAAAATCCTCCGCAATTTCATACTCTTTGTCCAAGCTTGTCCAGGAGAAGAATGGTCCTTGACCAAACTCGCATTTGGTACAAGCTCGTCATAATTGACTTCTTCCAATGGAGAATAAACAGGAGAATCTTCCAGATATTGCATAATGTCCGGATCGGAAGGTGGAGGATCAATCTTATCCTTGGTCCAGTCGGGAGGAGGAATACCCGTGTCGGTAAATACTTCGGGATGGCAAAAAGATCAGTAGGGAGTCGTATCAAAATGAGGATCTTTCCTTAATATTGATTCCCATACTTCGTTCCCACCATCCCGGTAAGACTTTGCAAGTTATAAGCATTCAAGCATATCAACAAAAGGCTTACTGTGTTAATACTTGAAGACGCGGCTCTGCGAACATCAGTTGGAAGGGATTTGGGCAAAGGAACGACAGACTTGCCTTTCGGGTAACGTTTCAGATCCATTGGCTCCCGACTTTCCAACTATTCGCTCCCGATCGCCGGATCTTCTCCCCGGCATCATCCAAGTCCGACCGAAGACGACCAATCATCGAATTTTTTCTCCCCGCCACCTCCCAAGCTAGATTCCGAAGGCGAGCAATCTCAACATCTTTGGCTTCGTAGATTTCCCGAAGCCTAGAAACTTCATTGCTCAACCTACTCGAGTCTAGTAACCGCTTCCACTTGGTTGTGGAAGTTACCAAGAAGACTCCTACAAACAACTTCCGAGTTAGCAAGGAGCAGAAAAGTAATTTTTCAAAATCAGAGGATAATGAAGAAAGACTTATATCACCAATGACTTTGTAAAGACTTCATCTGGAAGTTTGGAAAGAACTGCGCTCTCGAAGTCATTCGAGCAGCAGTACACCATTCCAACGCTCTGTCAAACTCGTTTGACACTAATTCGAGCGAAGGATGAGAAGGATGAACTACACCAAGCAAAGGCTGAGCTTCATCACTTGTCACCCGACGGCGCTTCTGGTGGCAAAATCCTCCAACTCGGAAGGAGAGGAGGAGGATGCCAAACAAGCACCGGAGTTAGAAATAGGAGCAGCACCTGTTGGGACCACACCTTCATCGATTCCAACATAGTTGCCTCGGATGCCCGAAGAGTCTCCTTCGGGGGTGCACCAACAAAGCTCACCGGCAGGAGTGCCGGCAGCACCATCGGCAACGGAGTGATCAAGATCTTCCCGGGAAAGACGAGCGATCACTTCGGGCAAAAGAGGCGCAGGGACGGCATCAACAGAAGCTGCAGGAATCTGACTTGAAGATTCACCGCCAGCAGTCGCCTTACGCTTGGAGGATTCACTAGCTGAAACCCTAGTTTTCTAAAGCTTCTGACAGACCAACAAACTAAACCCCAAGTATAACTACTGTGCAGTTTACTCTGGGGGGAAGTGGGGAAAGAGATGAGTAATCAAAAAACTCACTTGTTCAAAAATGGATAGAGCTGTCGTTGGAGTACGAGGAATACGGAAGCAGGCCGAAGGACGAAAGGTTGCTTTGGCACTTTAGCAAATCTATCTTGCAGAAGTCAGGATAGATGGAGAGTACCCACGAAGGCTTTAAATAGCCTAAGGTATAAGACGACGGTTGAAGGCTAAGGACAACCGACGACCCAGATCGAAATGACGCTTCGAAATCCGCAAAAACAAGATCAACGATCGAAGGGATGCCACATGGAAACATGTGGAAGCGAGCACCTAATGCAGAGAAACCTCCAATCATCGCACTGCCATTAAAATAATGGATGTATTTCCGATTCATTGGAAACAGTGAATGGTATACAAAAGCAGGAAAACTTTTGAACTTCGCAGAAGGGAAATGTGCGGACTTTGCAATAAATGAAGTAGTGGGGAAGATTAACGCATCTTCCCGAAACGCATCTTCACAATATTTCTACAAGATCATTATTCGGCGAGGAATGAAAAGTTAAGTGATAAGTTTTATCATTAATACTTTGATATTCAAGGCAAGATTTAGGCAGGAGACGGGGAAATTTTGAGGCCAACATGAAAAAAGAAATGTCTATTCATTAAATTGAGGGTACATCTTTACAAAAGAACAACTCCCTAAGCCTTTTCTTCATTGTTGCCCGAGGGACCCTGGTCGGGAGGACTTTTCTCAGAACCATGAGAAGGACCTTCCTCAAGAGTGGCATCGGCTGAATTCTCTACAGCAACAACTTGAGACTCGGCTTGTGATTTCTCCTCTGGAAGTGCCGGCTCGTCATTCAGATATGCCTCATATTGAGGGTAAGCCGGAAAAGGATCATCTTCTCCCCGAGCCCGGTCCGGGAGATCCATACCAACTTTCCCGAAGACCTCTGGGTGGCATACCTCACGAAAAGGAGCAAGTGTCGAGTTAGGGATCGTTCCAAGGATCTGCTCCCAAACGTCGTTCTGCCCCATGCGATAGGCTTGAATGTTGTATAAACCTAGCAATTCGGAGAAAGGTACACTGTTCAGGTATTTCCGAATGCACTCCTTCCGAAGGTCCGCTTTATATGCTCGGGCTTGCTAGGGATCGCCAACTCCGGATGCTCTTCGAGCTCCCTACTTTTGATTTCAAGGCTGTCACCAAACAACGTGGCAGCTGCCTTTTGCTTCCTGGCCTCGCGCTCGGCAGCAGAGACACAAATTTTTGAAGCTTCAAGGGCTTCCTTGAGGGAGATCACTTCTTCCTCATGCTTTTTCTGCAGCTCCACGGTAGCTGCAGTCAGCTGGTCTATTTCAGAATTGGCCTTGGCCAATTTCTCTTCACAAGTTTGTAGCAAGGAGCTGGTGCGACCAACCCGGCTCAATGCTTCCATGTGTTGATAAAAGCTCAACACAACATTCCTGGGAAGACGGAAGATATCAGAAGAAGTCATAAGAAATTATGAAAACATAAGTAAGCAAGAAGACCGGTACCTTGTAGATTGACTAACAAGGGAGGTGTCATCCAGGGCTTCAAACTCCCGGCGATCGAAGGAGCAAGACCGAGGGAGCTCCATTCTCGCAGCTTTCTCGGGATCCCGAGTAACCCCGTCGGTAATCTTCAGGTCCACTGGGGGATGAAGACATCCTCACCATCCGTCGAAGCTTTGGATTTTTTGTTGGAGGGAGCATCAATTGTGTCATGCCTCCTCTTGATTCGAACGGAGGAAGAGACGTTAGCCCTCTCCACCATTGGTTTCTTCCCCTTTCCCGAAGCATCAGCTACAGGCCTGATATTCCTGATACCCCTGTAAGAGGGGTCGGGAGAGGCAAGAGAAGCCTCTTGATCTACGGTCAAGACCCTGGGCGATCGTTGCTCGGCTGTCACAACGGCCCTAGCGGCCTTCACCCGCAGGCTTTCGGGGTTCTGTTCGGGAGGCACCGCAAAGAAGAAGAACAAGAATCGGAATTCAAGACATATCACTTCACCAAATCAAAGGATGATGGTTAGAAGCTCACAATGAGCCAAGCCCCAAGATCTTGAAGGATGGAGTTATACTCCACTTCATATCCATGTATCTCTTTATACCACGGAATGGATTTGATCTTCCTGATGGCCGCCTCGTCTTCTCTGGATAAGGGAAGGCCCCGGTTACTTTCGGACGAAGAAGTAAACCTCCTCCAAGTGGTCGGGAAGTTAAGATCTGATGGAGGCGCTCGACAGAAAAAGTATCGTTCGCGCCATCTTTTGTGGTTAGAAGGGCAAGTTCCTTTGACAAGGATGCTGCCCCTCCAATCAAGTTCAGCCTTATTGCGTTTGGAAAGAAAGACCCATCCGGGAGGATGGGAGATAGAAAGAACATGAAAAACTACAAAAAGAAAAGACCGGTGAACTTACTGATTCAGTGAGACGGAAGCTTGAGAGCAGGAAGGCGCGAAAGCGATACAACAAAGGTTCAAATTCCAGACAGAAGAATGAAACCTACGAAGACAACGAACCGCTTTTAAAACTCCCGCACGAGTGTTCGGGAATCTGAATGATTGAGATTGATTCAAAATCAACGATCAAGATTGAAAGACGTTTTGAAAGTTTGAACTCACGAATCCGAAATAGGCGTTCGGAAACCGTCGCTTGGATGACGTGAGCCACGACAGATCAACTGCAACGAAGATACGTGGCCTTATACTCACAACGCTCGAGGAAAATTGACCACCGCATTAAATGTGAAATGACATTTAATGAAGCACGCAGAGATCATCACCTGACGACGAACCCGGTTAAAAACCAAGCCCTCGGGATCGACCGAACGCTTGGTCTCGGGGGCTCGTGATATGGAGAGTTTATGATCAGACCGGGTTCATACCTGGTCCGACCATCGACCCCGGTCGAGACGGAGAAAACCGAATCGCTCCCGTGCGAACCGGGTCCGGAAGATGGCTTGCTGAAGAAGAAAGCTTATTCGGCTGCAAGCGTGCCCTAATCTTACTTATGGATTAGGGTAATCACCCTGATGACAGCAGATTCAAACTGACGGCTGCGGATAACCATCATCAAAGGGATAACTATCGCATAACCTAACGGTTATCTCAGGAGTCCTCTACTAGCCCAAACTAGTAGAAGTTTATCGCTCAACGGATCTCACTAATAAGATCCAACGACTACCCGAAGAAGGCTCGAGTGCATCCAACGAAGGAGATTCGAAGGTACACTCTATATAAACCTCACTACCATACAAGGTGAGGGACGGATCAATCGATCAAAAAGAATACTATCTGAGACTCAGGTTCAGATACATACTGATAGACCTAAACTATCAGCGTTCTGCTATCTAGATCACCTTTCCCGTTTCTTCATTCATTAGCTCTGTGCTTCTAGCAGAGCCGTTTGTGATTAAGTTCATCAACTGACTTAGCCTTCGGAGGTGGACTCCCGACCCCAGCGGTCGGGCCACATCTGACGCTTTCGTTTTGCAGGACATCACGTGGAGATCCAAGGGCTGAGCAGGTTTTGGACGCATCAGTACTGTTTACCAATATATTCGTTGATGAGCACAATTTCCATGATCTTGTATGATCTCACACCTCCATTGTCATTTGAGTACTAGGACTTGAGTTTCACTGGTCGGATGCACTTCCAAGTCCTAGATTTGCCTCAGCAACTTCATTATCTTGAAATTTCCATTGAAAAAAAAGTGTGAGATACTGAAATAGCATATTGAAGACAAAATTCTTACCATAGAATTAATACAACCTTCATTATTTATTTTTTCCTATTAAAATTTATTTAGATGAAAAGGACTAAATAGATATGGCAGACAATGGGAATTAAGTCATCCATATTCAACCAAACTTTGAAACAATATAATCTGAAATGTTACATAATTGGAAGAAAAAAATCATTTTCTACGATCAAAGGTGATTTTAAATTATACTCCATGAATGTTTCTTCACAGCTTTCACTTCCGATTCCTGCCCCTTCCACAAGGCTATTAGTTTCAAAGTAATCCTTAGATTTGAAGGCAACAAATGGAGTACATTTGCTTACAAAAATCTAAACAGGCTGTAAATTCTCGACTGGCGTATTTGTTATCCTTCTGGAGCTCATCAATCCGTGAAAGAACCTTCGTTGTATTGTCTAACATTAATTCCATTGAGATGATCGCTAGCTCTTGCATATTCGCTCTGCGGCTCCTAGGGTCTTCCTCTAGAGTTGCCACACACAAGTCATAAGACAATGACCCTGGCCCCCTGTAGCTCCCAGATGCTTTTTGACATGTTTCTTTTTTTTCAAGTTAATTATCCATTCACTTATTTATCTTTTAGCATTTATTGATTTTGATATTTTCATTACACTGATTTCCGCCAAATTTGGTGCACCTCAGCTTTTGGGTGGAGCGGGTGTCACAATCCCATAAGAAAAGGTATAAAAATAAATATCAATCTAATTTCCAGGCGATTGAGGAGTTCATCTCTTGCTTCGAAAATCAAGGACTTTCATACCATTCACTACTTCATCTCTACAATTCTCTATTCTCTGAATACAATCAGAAGCGTTTCTCAGATTGATGTTCTAGAGTGGATTTATGGCCTTTTTCTTCATGAGTCTTTCTAGATCCTCTCAATGGGATATTCTAAAGCTTGGCCTATAACTAGTCTTTCTACTATGACAGGCATACTAAATCAATGAATTACAGATGAAATAGGACCCTTTAGAAATGACTTTCTGTTAACATGGTCCACGAATTTGGCTCTCCAATTGATGTGTGGAGCTTCTCCTATAGTTTAGAAGTATATATAGCTTTGGAACCTTTATCATATTTAGTGAAAATTTTCACTCATTCGAAAGAAAAAAAAAAACAAAAAAACAAAAAAACAAAAAAAAAACAAAAAAAACAAAAAAACAAAAACAAAAACAAAAACAAAAACAAAAACAAAAACAAAACAAAACAAAAATCTTGAACTTTCGAGAGCATCAAAGTCATGGGTTTTTCATTAATCTGAAAAAAAGAAAACAGAAATTGAAGAAGAAAAAAAATACATCTTGACCTGCTAGGAATGACAAGAAGAAGAAAAAACTGAATGACATATGGATGTGGCATTCTCTTGACATTTTTTTGCAACTTAGATTTCAGTTTTAAAATCAAATTTGAACTTCAGATCAACCACCATAAATACAACACCGTTCATTAGTAATTTGGTCACATAGACTTGTGACTGTATCAATAAACTAGATGATCGTCGGTTACTTTCGGCTCACTTAGCACTGATTGTTAATGTCAATTAGACTAAAATTTGCTCATAGGGAGATTTTGCAATGACCGCCACAAAACTTTGAACAATGTTGTTTAGTGACCTGATCAAGTTCAGTTGTTGTGGTTTTGTGAAATGACAATTCATTATAAGAAATCTAGGTTGCTCTGGATGGATCATGCAGATAAAACTATGAAGTTTTTTCATTTCTCTACTCTGAGACGAAGGGTTCGTAATACTATTTGATCACTTCATTCAGAAGGCCAACTACAAACAGATCATGATGGGATAGCCTCAGCTCTCCAAACACATTTTCAGTTTATCTACTCCACCATAAACCCACACCAACAAGATTCTTATTTCTCTGTGTAGATAATAACTCCATATATCTCAATTCGATTAATTGATGGGTAAGATCCTTACCTGGATTCGCTTTCCTAAATTATGGAGTATCTGCAGTGGAAGTAAATTAAATCCACGTCCTCATTCCTACACCAAAGCTCCACCAGGGTGATTCCACAATCACTAGGAAAGGGAACAAGTTCCACAACACAAATGCCATGTGGAAAGGATGGAAGAGTGATCTAAAGCGGGAACTCCTTTTCCTGCGTTTCTAGGAGAGAGGGAGAGAGAGATGAGAGCCGCCTCTTTTCTGGAAAACTTACGTAATGCAATCACTTACTATCTCGTACTCTCAAGTGATGCGGTGGTTACAAATATATAACCTATATTTTGTAACCGCCCTAATAATGAGTTTCCAATATTTCCCTTGGGCATATAATTAAATTAAAATTATATAATCCCAACATCTCCCACTTGCACAAGGGCAAGTGTTAATCTCTCTTTCATAGTTTGTCCCAGACACACATGTATATCCCAGATATACACATTCAATCTCTCTGCCATGTATCCCGAATACACAGACCACTTGTGTCCTAGACACAAACATCCACAAGTCATACTGGCAAAATGGGTTGTGCAACCGGTGATATACCTGCACGTGTGAGCCCCAAACTAGAAACCAGAATGGCACATCACTCAAAGAAACAAATCAAATAAACATTAGTATAACATAGTGTCTAGGTTTATTCAAACTCACCAAACTAAAGGTATCTCGATCCCTCTGAGAGATCACCTTCTTGAACTTAAAATGTTCAGTACTGTAACACATACAGTTGGCGCCTGCAAACACTTTTAGGGTGCAGTGGAATCAAACCTTCCTTTCGCCCCAGACCATCACTACACTTAAGATTGACTCCTTTCTAGGTAATGCCCCTTTAGGTCGAATCTATCATGACCATAGGTAACACCCCAAAGTAGCCACATCAACCCTTTGTTTCATGATGTCGTCGAAAGTCACAAAGAACACTAACGGACCATAAGGTCAAGGACTCACACAATGAGAGGAGCAGGGATCCATCCTCTCATTTCCAATGATGGTAAGCACACATAGTATGATATACGTACTATGGTGGAGCATTCTATATACAATAGAACGTATGTCCATCTCAACACCATACAGGTCTTAGTCTAGTCACAACCTCTTGCGCCTAACCCGAGTTTCTTTATTGTCGCCACCCCTAGCGCCACATAAAGTACTCGCATCTAGCTCCTATAGGCAACATGAATAATGGGAACATTCATGTCGATTCTCTTCACAATAGAGAAACTCATCTTGTCAACCCTTCTACATCATGATTATGAACGGACCTACACAAAGTCATTCACAATCCGTTTCATCTCTGCTCGCCTCCGGGCGCTAGAGGCGAATGCTCGTGTGAGTGAGCCATTCTCTTGCCTATTGATATATCTATTTTATGCTAGAAGAACACAATCACACAGAAAGTGAATAAAATAAATGCTGGAATGAACTCATATTACTTAATAATAAGAAAGTTTCAGTACCAAAGTAAGTCACAATCTAAGCAAGCCCAAGGATTTTACATGAGAAATAAAAACATCCTTGGCTATAGGTTTGGTAAGAGGGTCAGCTGCCATCTGACTAGTAACTATGTGCTTAAGTACAACTTTCTTCCTTGATATAATGTCTCTAACAAAGTAAATCTCAACTGTATATGTTTGGTCCTTGACATAGCTAAGAGCTGCCGTACTATCATAGTAGACAAGGGCAGCTTCTTTGGATGGCATTACAATTCCAGTATGTCGAAGGAACCTCCTCAACCAAACAACCTCTTGAACCGCAACTGAGCATGCCACATACTCTACTTCCATGGTCGAGAGGGATATACAAGTTTGCTTCTTGCTACACCACAAAATGGCCTCGCCATTCAGCAAGAAAGCATATCCAGAGCTTGATTTGCGCTCATCAATGTCTCCAGCCCAGTCGCATCGCTATAGCCAACTAACCGCAAATTCGACCTTGGTAACATAACATGTAGTTACTCGTTTCTCTGAGATATCTCAATATCTTTTTGACTACTTTCCAATGCTCTATGCCTGGGTTTGATTGGTACCGACTAACCAAACCCACTGCATAACAAATATCTGGCCAAGTACATATCATAGCGTACATAAGGCTACCCACTGCACTGGAATATAGAACTCTTTCCATCTTGGTTTTCTCCTCTGGAGTCTTAGGACCCATATCAAGGCTCAAATACAAACCCTTATCCACTGGAGTATCAATTGGTTTGCAGCTGTGCATCTTTTATCTCGTAAAGACATTGTCAATATAAGTCTCCTGAGATAAACTCAGTAATCTCTTTTGCCTATTTCTGACAATCTTGACACCAAGCACATAGCGCCCATGTCCTTCATATCAAATATGGAGGACAACCATTTCTTAATGATTTCCAATAGATCCTTGCTATTGCTAGCCATAAGTATGTCATCTACATACAGTGTCAAAATGACATAACTACCATCAGATCTCTTGGTGTAAACACAGTGGTCTTCCTCAAGCATGGAAAAACCGTTTTCCATCATAGCTTGGTGGAAGCGCACATTCCACTGTCTAGATGCTTGCTTTAAGCCATATATGGACTTCTTAAGCTTGCACACTTTGCGCTCAAGTCCATTAGCTTCAAAGCCTTGAGGTTGATCCATATAGATCTCTTCCTCAAGTTCTCCATTGAGAAAAGCAGTTTTTACATCCATCTGATAAAGCTCCAAGTCCAACTGAGCAACAATGGCTAGTATGAGGCGGATTGAGGCAAACCTAACCACCAGGGAAAAATTTTCCTCATAATCAATGCCCTCTCGTTGGGTGTAGCCCTTAGCCACTAAACGAGCCTTGAATCTCTCAATAGATCCATCCACCTTTCTCTTGATCTTGAGAACCCACTTGTTCCCAATTGCCTTTCGGCCCAGCAGCAAGTCAACCAAGTCCCAGACATGATTAACTTTCCTCGACTCCAACTCTTCCTCTATTGCTTTCAACCATTCTTGTCACACCCCACCCGCCGGTCTCGGTTATCCACCCGAAAACCCGTGAGAGTGAACCGTCACAGGATCCATGGTCTTACCCATCAATAATAATAAACACAAGTATAGACAACCAAGAGCAAGAATAAGTGCAATAATTAATAAAAAGGTTACAGGAGTCCAAATACTCAAATAAATATCCAAGAAAGAATCAAAGGAAAGAATCAAGAATCAAATGTAATATCGAGTTCAACGGAAGCAAAATAAATAAAACAAATAATCTTCTTTCCGATTTTCTTTTCTAAATCTAAAAACTGGTTTTCTAAATTAGCAAGTAAAGGGGGTCCTCCAATCTTTCTCCATACGATCATCAAAATCCTAGCAATCTACCTCCGTCAGCCATCAATGGATGCTATAAGCGCACACCAAGCATCTTCAGGAGGTTTCATGCTTTGCAAGTTCATGTACCACTATCTGTGCCACATCATTCATAGGAGAAGGCTCTTTGGTACGAATCATCTCCAACTTCTAATGTTGTGCTGCCATCTGTACACTCATATAATATATACAATGAAAGGAATGAGTTATGACGAAACGCATAAGGAACAAGCAATTCTCATATATATGTCAATACAATCCACGAATGCACATATGAAATGATATGGATGGTATGCGGAAATATGAATGCTACTAAGATCTAACTATGCAAGTCTCTAACAGCTGACATGTTTTAAGATATACACCAGCCCTCCTCTGGGTAGGTCTAGTCACTCTGATCCGGCAAGGACTGGTTACCTCTGTAGGGATCCTGGGCAAAGGGGGTAAGTCCACACCTGGCTCTCAAACCATGGCTGGGGATAAGTCAACACTCTCTCACCACAACCATTGGCAATGAGTACTGGCACATGTCGGGGTTTCTAATCCAATGCAAGTCATAATGGTAACATACTATATGAAGTCCAGATACTTCCCCTATGGCACCAACCAACTCGGTTCAGTATCCTTCGCAACCTAGGAGTGAGAACCCTCACGGACTGCCTACCGCTATTGGACTCCACTCCTTAACCCTATGGTCATCCACATATTATTGGGGCGGATGCTCTCATGACTCCTCACGACACCCGGTCCGCTCCTTGGACGTCCATGAGCCCAACCCTAACATATGCAACCCTACCATTGCATGACAAATAGTGGACCACTGAGTCTCCGTATGAGACTGGTTACCGCTGTAGGATGAAACAGAGTCACGTCGCCATTGTCACGGGTCACCCGTCTTCAATTCCCCTACCGAAAGGGTAATACCATGTGGGGTACCTAGCCATGCAATTCTAGACTCTCCTAGGTATGTCATCCAGTAATCATGATAGTGTTAGAGGCATCAGTGAGCATGTGTCCCAGACCACAGCCCTCGATATCTCAGCCAAGATATCCCAATGGAATACCCCTTCCATCACAAGTACACTACATCACTCTTTATCATACCATGAACAGTTGTGCAATATCATAAAAGATGAAGTACATCAAGGAACACCACAAACAGCAAGTATACAATAAGATTCATATGCTTTATACAATTACAACAAGTTACATGATCAAAGATTAGTAAATAGAACAACTAAATCTTCATGTATATGTAATTGCATATAAATAAGAATGCATGTCCTTACCTGTAATTTAGTAGAAGTCCTTTAAATTGCAATCCAAACACAATTATAAAACTTTAAGTAGAAACAAAGGACACCTATATACCGGGTTACAAGAATGTATAAGAGTCAAGAGTCAAAACAAATCCAAAATCAAACCTACACAGTTACTGGAAACCAGCCGGTCACTAGTGGCAGTTGCTTAGGTTAAGCGACCTCCACAAGCGACCACCCCTGTTTCAGGCAGTTTCCAACTCCGAAAATCAGACTTTTTATCATCCGATTTCAATCCGTTTTGGGATGATCTTAGTCCGAATTTCAATCTTAAAAGCTCTAGAACAAAGGGGTAACAAGAAACCTTAAAATTAACTAAGATTTAATACCCAAATCATTTCCCTTGATTAGATCCATCCATTAACAAATGCAGGGATTTGTTTCTGGACAGGATCTCATCAAGAACATTGAAAAGGGAGATACAACTAATCAATTGGGTAACCACTAACAAAATGGGGATGGGTTCATATCAATTATAGGTTAAAAAGAAGAGAATCTCAGATGGAGATTCATTACCTTAACCAGAATCATCAGGAATAGAAGAGAAAAGGTTCCATATCATTAACAACACTTCGCCCACCTTCTAGCACATTTCCACTGCTGCCTAATCGCCCAAAATAGCAATCTTGAACATAATAATGCGTTAATAGGGCTAGGGATGCTATTTATAACGAACAGGGGGCAAAATAGGGCATTTTCCCACAAGCAAAACTGAGCGGTTGCTTAAGGCAGTCGCTTGGTTTAATCAACCGCCACTAGCAACTGCCCCCAAGTATATTGCTATACAAGGGTGCTTTGCTCAGGGGGTTGAAACCCAACCACAACCTAGCCCTAAATAACACATGGGAGAGGTCTTACCTTTATTCCGAACATCTCCAAACACCACTTGCCTTCTACCAGAGATCCAACTTCCTAGTAAGGCAGATTCTTCAACAAGAGAATCCAGATCCATGGGTTCTGGATATGGATCATGGACTTCTATCCAGACACTCCACAAAATAATCCAACTAGACCTTCGGGTTCTCAGACCTGCAATACGGATTCTGGGTTAGAAATACGGGGGTTGTTACAATTCCTTTGAGCTTGACCTTGTAAGAGCTTCCTGCACGCTCTTCGGTTCATGCTCATCGACTAAAGTCATCTCACAGTTGATCTCTTCAGGAGTTACTATGTAGGCTTCATCCTCTATGTCGAAACGTCGATAAGGAACTAGGCCGCGCCCACTACGGCGCAAGTGCATGTCTGATTGCTCACCCTCTGAGGTAGCTATCACATCTGCACTCCCACTCCCACTAGGATCTTCTGGATGAACCTCAGGTTCATTATCAAGAATTCAAATCCTAGAGTGACAAGACCACTATATTGTATTTCAAAGAATTCTGATGATTCTTTGTTAACTCCTGAAAGAGATGGAAAATCATTCTCCAAGAATGTTGCATCCCTAGACTTAAGTTCTACTCTCCTCTCACCCTCATCTAGTCCAATGAAGACATGACCCTTTGAGGGTTCAGAATACCTCACAAAGATACACTTTCTTTCTCTGGGTCCAAGCTTTCCATATTGCTGAGAAGAAGAGTGAACATATGCTGCACATCCCCATGCACGCAAGAAACTCAAATCTGGCTTCCTTCCGGTCCACAACTCATATGGTGTGGAAGAAACCGATTTGGTTGGAACTCTGTTGAGGATAAAGGCCGCAGTCAGCAAAGCATCTCCCCAATAAGAGATGGGTAGATTTTCCTGCGCCATCATGGATCTCACCATGTCTAGCAAGGTTCTATTCCTCCTCTCAGCAACCCCATTTTGCTGTGGAGTCCTTGGAATAGTAAGTTGTCTAGATATCCCTTTTTCATCACACAACCCTTTGAACATATTGGAGAGATACTCTCTACCTCTATCCGTTCTAAGAGTTTTAATCTTTTTATCTAACTGATTCTCAACTAAGCTCATGAATTTCTTAAAACATTCTATAGCTTCTGACTTATGAGAAATTAGATAAACGTGACCATACCATGTATAGTCATCTATGAATGTGATGAAATAAGCCTGTCCTTTTCTAGTATGCACATTCATGGGTCCACACACATCTGAATGGATAAGTTCTAAAGGAAGAGACGCTCTCAAAGCCTTTTTAAATGGTTTTCTAGTTGTTTTTCCTGCTAGACATGACTCACAGGTTGGCAAATCAGATAGTGAACCTTGGCCTAAGAGACCTTTTCTTCCCAACCTGTTGATAACTCTATGAAATAGAGTTAAGATTGGTAACTTTATACTTGAGATGGCTTGATTTAAGAGCATTTTGTCTTTGTTTTAGTGATAGTATTCATTAGATGTAGTCTTATTTGGTCTTAACATGTTGAATCTTGTTTAGCTCATTATTATCACCTTTACATGAATTTCTCTTCAGATTTGTGGATGAATTTGACTGTTTCTCTTTCTTTTGAAAAATGTAGGTAAAGAGCCATAATAGGAGAAGAAACTTTCCTCTAATTTTGCTGTGAAGTTGCTGCAGCAAAACGGAGCAGAATATTCTTAGATCTAATACAGGTGGAAATGACCAGAAGGGGCTAACTGAAGAGGACATGATTCTTGTAAATATATGATTGTTCTCAGCCCTTGATCTCAGGAAGAATGTTCTAATCCTATGGCCAGAATCTAACCTAATGATTGAAAGCATTTTTGGAAGAAAGAGAAGGGGGGCAAAGGAGAGGAATGAGGCACATTGGGCTAAGGGAGGCAAGAGAGTGCTCGGCTGAAGCTAGGAGAGGTAGAGAACGAATGCTGGAGCTCTTGTGGAAGCAAGGAGCTGCTGGAGTTGCTGATTTGCTGGAGAAGAAGGCTGGAGCTCGTGTGGAAGCATTGAAGCTTTAGTTTTTTCTTGTTTTTATAACTCTATCTTCTTACTTTCTAGTCTCATGTCAACTATACTTGGTTTTATGCATTTGAATTCTGTTATGGGCTAAATCTTTGCTGTGTTGGGATGATAGTAGTACCTAAACCTGAATTTTGATATGAAACTAATCATGTGTTCTTTAGTTTTATTGCAATCCACTTTATTGTTAATGAATTCAGCATGTTATATTGACTAATTTCAGTTCTTGAATGATCTTTCTTGAATGAATGTTATGATTTCATTAATTGGAAAATTAATGGAGTCTAGGTGTTTGTTGAATTGTGTAAGTTAACATAATCTTTAATTAGGTTGTGTTAATTAGTAGGTTGGGTAGGAATACCCAATTACCTCACATTATCATTGATTGGATTGTGTTTAAATTGTATTCTTAATTCAATTCTTCATAGGAATATGCAGATGTTGATTTAGGATGCTAGCTTATGTGTATTGGAAAATACCATATTGCCATTCGTTCCAAGTTCTTGAATTATCTTGGGGTTGTAGTATTGCTTTAGTATTTGCATTATAAAATTCAAGGGAAGGGAAACTTGATTCCTAACACACTTGTCACTCACTAAGTTTCTTCCATTGCTTAATCTACATTTTAGTTTCTTAGTTTTCTTTACTTGTCATTTGGTTAATTAGTTAGTCAATCACCAATCAACCTTGTTAATTTCATTTAAATCAATTTTACTTTTACATTGAAAGTTAAGGATATAATTCTCCGTGGGATCGATACTTTACTTATCATTTATTACTTGATTGCGATACGTATACTTGCGTAATATCTTGAGATACAAGCAACAAGTTTTTGGCGCCGTTGCCGGGGAATTTTGTCTTTAATAATTAGTGTAGAAGTAAGTTTTAGTTATCTATTGAAAATTCTTTACTTTGAAATTAGTTTTCTTGTATTTCCAGGTGCTTTTACCCTTATATGAACACGCTTGCCGATCAAGAGTTTGTACCCTTTGACTTTGAAATAGAAAGGACATTTCGAGCTAGAAGAAGGGAGCAGCGAGGCCTAGCAGTAGTTCCAACAATGGCTGAAGCAGTGAGAAATGGATTGAATAATAATGAGAATAATATGGCAGCTGAGGGTGATGATAGAGATAGAGCCATCAGAGCATATGCTGTCCCCATGTTGCATGAGCTGAATCCAAGCATAGTACGGCCAGATATTCAAGCACTACATTTTGAACTTAAGCCGGTGATGTTCCAAATGCTTCAAACTGTGGGACAATTCAGTGGGCTGCCAACAGAAGATCCTCATCTCCTTCTTAGACTCTTCATGGAAGTAAGTGACTCTTTCAAGATACCTGGAGCAACTGAAGAGGCTCTGAGATTGAAGCTATTCCCTTATTCATTGTGGGATAGAGCAAGAGCATGGTTGAACTCCTTACCTCCACAATCAGTAGCTACATTGAATGATTTGGTAGAGAAGCTCAGAAATGACATAACTGGTTTTCAACAGTTGGACAGTGAGTCTTTATATAAGGCATGGGAAAGATTTAAGTAGCTCTTGCGTAAATGTCCTCATCATGGCATTCCTCATTGGATTTAGATGGAGACTTTCTACAATGGTTTAAGTGGACAAATTCGGTCCATAGTGGATGCATCAGCAAATGGGGCTATATTGGCAAAGTCTTACAATGAGGCTTATGAGATTTTGGAGAGGATGTCCAACAACAATTACCAATGGCTAGCTGAAAGAGTTGCTGCAAGTAAGAGGGTGGCAGGAATTTATGAGTTGGATGCAGTGACAGCCTTAACTGCACAAGTATCATCCCTAACTAGTGTGCTAAAATCTATAAACTTGGCTGCAGCTATACAACCTCAACAAAATCCAGCAGTCTCTTGTACATATTGTGGTGGGGAGCATGTCTTTGATAGTTGTCCATCTAACCCAGAATCAACCTACTATGTTGGTAATTTCAGCAAAGCTAATAACCCATATTCCAACACTTATAATCTTGGTTGGAGGCAACACCCTAACTTCTCTTAGAATGGTCAAGGACAGAATGTAGGCCCATCATCTATCCCAACTAGACCTTATCAGCTTCCAAGTACTCAACAGCAAGTGAAGACTCAGCTTATGGAACCTTCTTCATCAATTGAGCTTCTATTGAAAGAATACATGGCAAAGAATGATGCAATTATTCAGAGCCAAGCAGCTTCATTGAGAAATTTGGAGAATCAAGTTGGGCAGCTAGCTAATGCTTTAAGCAACAGACCTCAAGGATCAATGCCAAGTGATACTGGAAATCCTAGGCGTGAAGGCAAAGAGCATTGCAAGGTTATTTCATTACGGAGTGGGAAACCTCTAGAGCCACCTCATTTTAAGTCCAGTCAACCGAAGGAGCCTATTCCTGTTCAAGAAGAAGGGGAAAAGGAAGATCCAGTGGCTATTCAAAAGGACCAATCTGATTCTGAAAACCAGAGTGCTGAACCACCAGCTACAGCCCCATTGCAACAGGGTTCTCCAGAAAAATTGCCTTATAAACCACCCCCCTTTCCTCAAATATTTCAAAGGCAACAATAAAACCATCAATTCAAGAAATTCTTGGATGTTTTGAAGGAGCTCCACATCAATATACCATTGGTAAAAGCACTTGAACAAATGCCAAATTATGTGAAATTCATGAAAGACATCCTTTCTAAAAAAAAGAGATTTGGAGAGTTTGAGACAGTAGCCATGACACAAGAGAGTAGTGCCTTCTTGTTGAACAAGCTTCCTCAAAAATTAAAGGATCCTGGAAGTTTCATCATTCCTTGTGCTATTGGAGAGAATTATATTGGGAGAGCCCTTTGTGACCTTGGAGCTAGCATTAACCTTATGCCAATGTCAATCTTCAAGAAGCTTGGTGTGGGAGAAGCAAGGCCAACTACAGTAACACTTCAGCTGGCTGATAGATCCTTAGCTCACTCTGAAGGAAAAATTGAAGATGTCTTGGTAAGAGTTGATAAGTTCATCTTCCCTGCTGATTTCATTGTTCTTGATTTTGAAGCTGATAGAGATGTGCCCATCATTCTTGGAAGACCCTTCTTGGCCACTGGAAAGACTTTGATTGATGTGCATAAAGGAGAATTAACTATGAGGGTAAATGGAGAGCAAGTTACTTTCAATGTTCTCCAGGCAATGAAATCTCCAGATGAGGTAGAGCAATGCTCTATTGTAGATATTATTGAAGAGCTGGTTTTAGAAGAAGTGGAGACAAAGGGCATTAAAGATCCATTAGAGCTTTCATTGGCATATGAAATTGCACAAGTAGGTGATGAAGCAAGTAGCTGCATGGCTTGGTTAGATGCAAGACCAGCTAAGACATTAAGAGGGAATAGATTTGATCCTCTTGTATTATCTGAGCTTGCAACTCCATCCCTTAAGCCATCAATTGAAGAGCCTCCTGTGTTAGAATTGAAGCCTCTTCTAGGACACCTTAGATATGCCTATTTGGGTGAAGACAAGACACTCCCGGTTATCATTTCAGCAGTGCTAACAGCAGAGCAAGAAGATATGTTAATTAAAGTGCTGAAGAAATACAGCAAAGCATTAGGATGGACCATATCAGATATCAAGGGAATCAGCCCATCAATTTGCATGCACAAAATTTTGTTGGAAGACTGCTGTAGTAATTATGTGGAGCATCAAAGGAGGCTGAATCCAATTATGAAGGAAGTGGTTAAAAAGGAAATCATTAAATGGTTAGATAGTGGGGTTGTGTATCCAATTTCAGACAACAAGTGGGTGAGTCCAGTACAATGTGTCCCCAAGAAAGGAGGAATGACAGTTGTGGAGAATGATAACAAGGAGTTGATACCTACAAGGATAGTGAGTGGGTGGAGAATATGTATGGACTATAGAAAGCTCAACAAGGCTACAAGGAAAGATCATTTCCCTCTGCCCTTCATTGATCAAATGCTTGATAGATTGGCTGGAAAAGAGTACTATTGCTTCTTAGATGGATACTCAGGTTACAATCAAATAGCCATTGCTCCTGAAGATCAACATAAGACCACTTTCACCTGCCCTTATGGTACCTTTGCCTTTAGAAGAATGCCTTTTGGTCTATGTAATGCCCCAGCCACTTTCCAAAGGTGTATGATGGCCATTTTTACTGATATGGTGGAACAATTTGTGGAGGTGTTTATGGATGATTTTTCAGTTTTTGGAGAAACATATGTTGAATGCCTCACTCACTTGGCAAAAGTTCTACAGAGATGTGAAGAAACCAATTTAGTCCTCAATTGGGAAAAATGCCATTTTATGGTTAAAGAAGGGATTGTTCTTGGACATAAGGTTTCCAAACATGGTCTAGAAGTTGACAAAGCCAAGGTTGCCATTATAGAAAAATTACCACCACCATCAAGTGTGAAAGGGATTAGAAGTTTTCTTGGCCATGCTGGGTTTTATAGAAGGTTCATAAAAGATTTTTCACAAATATCTAAACCATTGTGTAGCCTGCTTGAAAAAGAAAGTCAGTTCAGCTTTGATGAAGCATGTATGACAACATTTTTAGAGTTGAAGAAGAAGCAAATCTCTACACCCATCATTGTGGCACCGGATTGGTCCATTCCCTTTGAGGTCATGTGTGATGCTAGTGATTGGGCTGTAGGAGCGGTTTTGGGACAGCGTAAGAATAAGGTATTCCATTCAATCTATTATGCTAGTCGGACCCTATCAGGAGCACAATTGAACTATACTGTCACTGAAAAAGAACTCTTGGCAGTTGTGTTTGCATTTGACAAATTTAGAGCTTATCTAGTGGGGGCAAAGGTCATTGTGTTCACAGATCATTCAGCCATCAAATATTTGATACACAAGAAGGATGCTAAACCAAGGCTGATTAGATGGATCTTATTGCTTCAAGAGTTCAATTTGGAGATAAAAGATAGGAAGGGGACTGAAAATCAAGTGGCTGACCATCTGTCTAGGCTGGAAAATCCAAACCAAGCAGCTGAATTTGAAATTAAAGAAGTCTTCCCTGATGAACAACTCTTTGCTGTTTCCCTCTCACAAACACCTTGGTATGTTGATTTTGCTAATTATTTAGCCAGCGGACTTCTACCCCCTATGATGACCACTCAACAAAGGAAGAAATTTCTACATGAGGTTAAAAGGTATTTCTAGGATGAGCCATTCTTATTCAAGCTATGTGCAGATCAAATATTGAGGCGTTGCATCCTTGAGATAGAAGTAGAGGATGTGTTGAGGCAATGCCATGACTCCCCATATGGTGGACATTATCAAGGAGATAGGACAGCAGCAAAGGTCTTGCAATCGGGGTTTAATTGGCCAAGTATGTTCAAAGATGCGTATCAATTCATTCAAAAATGTGATAGATGTCAAAGAGTGGAAAACATCTCCAAAAGGAATGAAATGCCCTTAACCAATATCTTGGAAGTAGAATTGTTTGATGTTTGGGGAATTGATTTCATGGGGCCATTTATTCCTTCATATGGCAATCTTTACATTTTAGTAGCAGTGGACTATGTATCCAAGTGGGTGGAGGCTGCTGCTTGTTCAACTAATGATGCCAAGGTGGTTATTGAATTCATGAAAAAGAACATCTTCACTAGATTTGGTACTCCAAGAGCCATAATCAGTGATGAAGGTTCACATTTTTGCAACAAATACCTTGGAGCTTTATTGTCTAAGTATGGGGTTCGTCATAAGGTTGCCTCAAGCTATCATCCCCAAACAAATGGGCAAGCTGAAGTTTCTAATAGGCAGATCAAGTTGATTTTGGAGAAAACAATCTGCCCTATAAGGAAGGATTGGTCTATAAGGTTAGATGACTCCCTTTGGGCCTACCGAATTGCTTACAAAACACATTTTGGAATGTCACCATACCAACTTGTGTTTGGAAAGGTTTGCCATCTACCATTGGAACTAAAGCATAAGGCATACTGGGCAATTAAGAAATTCAATTTTGAATCCACTTTGGTTGGTGAAAAGAGAATGCTACAACTCCATCAACTTGATGAGTTCAAGCTCCAAGCATATGAGAATGCCAAACTCTATAAGGAGAAAGTGAAGAAATGGCATGATAAGAAAATCTTGAATAGGGTATTTGAACCAGGTCAGCAAGTTCTGCTGTTCAACTCCAGACTCAAACTATTTCCAGGAAAGCTGAAATCAAGATGGTCAGGTCCATTTACAAAAATGACAGTATTTCCACATGGAGCAGTGGAGTTGCAAGATGGCATCTCTAACAGGAAATTTTTAGTCAATGGGCAGAGAATCAAGCATTATTGGGGAGCACCATTGGAGCGGGAAAAATCTTCAATCATCCTTTAAGATGCTTAAAAAGGAGGGAGGTCAATTAGATTTCATTATTTTTAGTTTAATTGTGTGCTATTAGTTCATTAGGTGTTTAATAGAGTCATGAGTAGTTCCCAATGTGTGAAAAAAAAAAAAAAAAAAAACTGAACTGATAGATAATTTGCTAACATGTATCTTTGATGTGCAGGGAGTGTGGGGAACAAAAAGAGAGTGAGTGGTTGCTTTGCCAAACTTATCATTCAACCAAACTGCTGAACAGAACATGTTTCAATATCTAGAAGCTTTCACTATCTTTGTTGTAGTGATGTTGCAGCAATACTACTACAAAGTTTTGATCCCCAGCTACGGATCTTACATGTTCTGTTGACAAATTACATTCTCTGTTGAAAATTACATTATGTGTTCGTTGCTGTAGCAATGCTGCAGCAACACCACAGCAAGGATAAAACTGCTCACCTGACCCGGTTTAACATCAAACCCAACCAACCCATCAAAAATACACTTCAACACTTCTATTAGACCATTATTTACCCATACTGACTCGAACCCATTTGTTTTAAACCCTTCTAAACCAATACCACCCCAAACCCATTAACCCTCTCATTTCCCACTGAAATTAAATCAAAACGAAAACACACTCAGCTTACCTCTTCGACCCTCACGGCACCATCTTCTCTTCTCCACTGCAACTCATCTTCCTCTCATCTTCATTTTTCTTGCTTCTCAAAGACTTTCAAACATCCATTTGCCTCCATTCACGCACCACTGTACCTTCATCTTCACCGATAGTCCTTATTCCACTAAAACCCTAATTTTTCCCCATTCTACAATCGAATCGCTTCTCAGAGGACTCCGGTGCTGTACTGGGCTTCGTGCAAATTATTGTTGTGTTTCAACATTCCATCTTCCCTACACCACATCAGCTAAGTGTTCTCCCCATTTCCTTTCTTCCCTTCCCCATTTGTGAAATTTCTGCTTGGCTGTGTTTGTGTCGTATGTTCATTTTTGGTTTGTGGTTTATGTGTTTATTCTTATACTATTTTAGTGTTTGTTTTCGTTCGCCTATGTGCAATTTTTATTTTGTTTTAGGTTCTGTTTTGGAGCTACCATCACTTGCACACAACAACACAAAATTTCTAGGTCGTCGGATACATATCCTCTGTTCTTAATTGTTTGTTCTTGTTATTTGTTTCATTAGTTGTAGTTATTTGTTTGTTATTTGTTTGTTTTTGTTTTCTACGTTTGTAGTGTCTCTAGTTTTTTGTTTGATATAGTCTGTTTGATTAGTTTTTTTATCTTCTACTGTATCTGTTTTTGTTTAGTTTGTTAGTGTTTTTGTTTGAATTCAATATTGGTTGTTAGGGGCCAACCTTGTGCATTCCCTTCGAAATGGCCCCTCAAAAGAGGAGCAGAACAGACCCTAGTTCTAGTGCTTCAATGGTTCCCCCTTATTTTGCCTCTCCCATGGCTGAGGACCGCTTCACATCCATTTCCACCAAGAAATTTCTTCAGGAGAAGGGGTTCAAACTCAAACCCAATGAAGCCCAAGCATTTACATTCATCCCATCCATCATAGCTGGGCATCATTGGGAACAATTTTGCACCCATCTTGGTGCCTACATCCCTTCCCTCGTCTATGAATTATATGCTAATCTCACTACCCCACCTCAGGACCAGGTGTATGTTAGGGGGGGTTCAGATACCTATAGATGGTCCAACCATTAATGCCTATTATGAATTGGACAATGTAGAGGATGAGCACAATCCTATCTTGCTTCGGCAGACCCCACTGCCTTGCATAACATTCTCCAGACTTTATGTTCTCATGGCATGGATTGGTCCTCATCCCCCCAAGGTGCATTGACTATCGCCCGCCACAACCTGCAGCCAAAATATGGTACCATTTCTTACAAACCCGCTTAATGCCCTCCACGCATATCCAAACTATTTCAGTGGATAGAGCTTTGGTCCTCCACTCTATTCTGGAGGGGCATCGGATTAATGTGGGTCACCGCATTCATGAGGCCATTTGTGCTTGTGCTGCTCGGTCGGGTGGTAGTTTAGTTTTTCCATGTTTAATTACTGCTTTATGTTTGGCTAACCATGTTGATGTGCAGGCTTTTGATGTCCATACACTTAACAAAGGTGCCATTACACACTTCAGTATCACTCGCATGCTTACACCTAGTTCAGCTCCCCCTTCCAGTGCACCCCCTCCTGCTGCTGCCTCAGCTATTCCTCCCACTTCCTCCACCTCAAGTGCTCCACCCTCTAGTTATACTCAATTGGAACAACGCCTCAGCCAAATAGAAGTCACCCAATTTCAAATGATGCTGGAACATCAAATTTCTTGTGACCTCTTCATGGATTATATGCGTTATGTGGCTGCCCGTGATTGCGCCCTTGAGTCTAACTTAAGGATGAATAGCACCCGGTTCCAATCTTTCCCCGCTTTTCCCAACCAACTCTTCGCTAATCCTTGGGGCCAAGATGGGAACTACATTCCTAATATCGATGAGGAGGATGAAGATGCAGCTGCTGCTGATGATGAGTTCCATTCCTTTGATGATGATGATGAGGCCTAGCTTATTCAGGGAAGTTCTCTCTCTTCTTTTACTTTGTTTTCTTTTGATTCCCTTACTTTCTTTTCCTTTCTTTCTCTGTGAGGACACTGCTCCTCTTTAGTTTGGGGGTAAGCTTTGCAATGTTCCAATAATTGCATATGTGATCTTTATGATTATGGAGCTCCTAGTTGCTTAGTTTTCATCAGCTTTCTTTTGTAGTTGCTTTCTTTTGTTGTACAGAGTTGCTGTCCAGTTTTAGAGTACCTATTTTGGGTAGATGTTTTGTGTAGTTAATTTGGCTTTTCATGAAATTTGGATGGTTGTTAAGGAATGAGTTGCTCTTACTCTGATTTTGTTGGAAATCTTAGCACAATTCTGCTATAATGATCTGATGTCTGCATTTACTTATATCTGTGATGCCATATTATTGATACACCAAGTGATATTTCAAGCTCTGGAGAAGCTGGGGAAAATTGGATCAATGTGAGAGTTTTAGGATTTTAGAATTGGTTAAATGAGAACCTTGAGACTTACACATTAGGGGTCCCCATTTGGGTGTTTCCAAGAACTCTGTGCATTGTGAATATTGACTGAAGTTTGACCCTTTCCTTTCCCCAAAAGAATAATGTTCCGCTGTTTTGGGCAACCTAGTAACCGGGAATATGCATGTAACCCATGTGTATTTTTGACGTCAACGGTGGCCCGGAATATGAGCATAAAAAATAATAATAAAAAAAAAGGGAATAATGTTCCGCTGTTTTGGGCAATCTAGTAACCGGGAATATGCATGTAACCCATGTGTATTTTTTACGTCAACGGTGGCCCAGAATATGAGCATGCAAGGCACTCTTGTTTGTGATCTTGTTGAGTAACCGGGTATCTTCATCACAAATGAGCGATATTCGCGTAAAAAGGCAGGATGACAACAACATTCAAAAAAAAAATCAAAAAGAATAAGTTTGGGGGTCAAATGATCAAAAGAGCATGAAACATGTTCTTGGGGGTGTAAAAGGATATGGATCCCTAATTAGTGGAGAGGTAATCATTTGGTCAACATATTAGATCAATGAACTAAACTTGATGACCATGATTCAGCTTGACTAGGGTGATCTGAGGCAAGATTCTTAACTTTCACACACACACACACTTGAGAGCATCCTGATGAGTAAAGTATGACATCTAAGTGTTATTGGCCAGATGTGTTGGAACTAATAATAATAATAAATTAAAAAATTAAAAAAAATTTAGAAAAAGATTAAGAGGCAACTTCTGCTTAACACCCATCCTATTGCATGATTGAGCTAGGCTATTTTCTTTTCTTTTCTTTTGATCTTTTAATGCTTTCATTAGTAGTTAGTTGGTATTTTCACTTGTCTTTATTGCTCGAGGTCAAGCAATGTCTTAAGTTTGGGGGTGTGATAACTCTATGAAATAGAGTTAAGATTGGTAACTTTATACTTGAGATGGCTTGATTTAAGAGCATTTTGTCTTTGTTTAGTGATAGTATTTGATATGGAAAAAATATAAACTAATCTGTTTCATACTTTTTTCCCCCCCCCACCCCTTCGGAAAAAAAAGGGGGAATCGACTCGCTCCCAAGCGAACCGGATCCAGAAGATAGCTTGCTGAAGAAGAGAACTTATTCAGCCACAAGCATGCCCTAATCCAATTTATGGATTAGGTTAATTACCCTAATGATGGCAGACTCAAATTGACGGCTGCGGCTAATCATTATCGAAGGGATAATCATCGCATAACCTAGAGGTTATCTCAGGAGTCCTCTACTAGTCCAAACTAGTAGAAGTCTATCGCTCAACGGATCTAACTATTAAGATCCAACGACTACCCAAAGAAGGCTCAAGTGCATCTGACGAAGGAGATTCGAAGGTACACTCTATATAAACCTCACTGCCATACGAGGTGAGGGACGGAGATTCATATACACACTGGTAGACGTAAACTATCAGGGGCTCACGATCTAGATCACCTTTCCCAGTTCTTCATTCCTTAGCTCTGTGCTTCTAGCAGAGCCGTTTGTGATTAAGTTCATCAACTGACTTAGCCTTCGGAGGTGGACTCCCGACCCCCGCGGTCGGGCCACATCTGACGCTTTCGTTTTGTAGGTCATCACGAGAAGATCTAAGGGCTGAGCAGATTTTGGACGCATCATTTGGCGCCGTCTGTGGGAAAGACTTGTAAAGCCATGGTGACTAGATCGGCAGCAGCCGCTGCACAATGCTATTCCGGTATTCAGATCCCTGGAGTGAATAATCCAGACGTTCCCCAGGGAAGCCAAAATCCTATCGAAGTAGATGGTGGTCAGGGAGGACGTAATCCTCCTGATACATTCCAAGATCAATTGAATCAAGTAAAGATTCAACTCTTGGAGGTGACCCAAGCACTCCGCATGCTCACCAGACGAGTGGTGTTACCACAAGAGCCTGACCATCGCGATCCAGGGAGACGCGCGTTACCATGTGATCAACCACTTGATCAAAGATTGGCTGAAGATCGGAATATCGGTCAGAACTTTCGTGAAGATGACCGAGGACCTAGACGAGTTGATGACCAACCTAGGCGAGACGATTGGTTTGACAGACCGCAGGAAAGTACAACCGATTCAAATACAAGGTTGGACACAGGGGTGAGAACTCACTCACCAACTATCAAAAGAACCAGTCGCGATGATCGAGCAGTTCGCGACGAGAGGAATGTTCGGGAAGGACGGACTGTTCGTGATGATCGAATAGCACGTGAAGATCCTGTTAATCGAGGTCGTGATCATATCGCTGAAGATCACCCGACCCAGATTGGTCAGGAATTGGCTAACATCAATCAGAAGTTAGGGCAGTTGGCTAAAGGAAGGATAACTGAGGATATTTACTCAGTCATTCGGAAGACCCCCTTTGCCGAGCCAATTGCAGGATATCAGTTTCCCCATAACTTCCGTTTGCCTACCTTTTCTACATTCGATGGCTCCGGAGACCCAATGGCCCACATTGGCTATTATCAGCAGACCATGGCAGTTTCAGGTAATTCTAAGGAAACTTTATGCAGGGTTTTTGGTTCATCTTTAACAGAGCCAGCACAAAAGTGGTTTTCGAACCTCCCATTTGGAAGGATCGTAAACTTTGATGAATTGGCGCGCAAATTCATAGGGCGATTCCAGAGTGAGATACAGGTCAAGAAAACAGAAGAAACCTTGTTTACTGTCAGACAAGGAAAAAGTGATTCAATCAGAGAGTTTTTGAAAAGATTCAACAAAGTAACGATGGAGATAGAAAATTTGGATGAGCAAGTAGCCAAAACTGCTCTGTTCACTGGACTCACTAATCGGAAACTCCTGGAGTTATTACTACAGGATATGCCTGCAACTTATGCTGAGTTGGTATTGAGATGCCAGAAGCAGGCCGAAGTCATGGAGATCCTAGATGCACGCCATGGAGATAACAAAGTCTCCAATAAGGAACAGAAGGCTCCTGAGCAGAAGCGAAGCCATAGAAAAATGTCCGTGATCGGGTTGGAAAATCTCAGGCTTGGCGCCAGAGGTCTCCCGGTAAAAGTGAATATACTCCATTGAATGTTCCTCGGGCTGATATTCTAAATATCATCAAAAGAAAAAATATTTTGAAGTGGCCACCTAAAATTCTTTTGAAACCTGGGGAGCAGCAGGATCGAGAAAAGTATTGCCGATTCCACAAGGACTATGGTCATTATACAAATGACTGTCGTCATTTGAAAGCAAATATTGAGAGATTAATATCTTAGGGACACTTGTCCAATTTTGTTAGCAGAAGAAGGGAGGAGCCACGTGAGCCACGCACGGCTGCTCCTAAAAGGGATCGTTTGGTTAGTTCAGAACGATCAAGGGAGGCTCCGAAGTCTAGGAAGGGCAAGGAGGTGACTGAAGCTACTCGGTCACCTATCCTTACCATTTTCGAAGGACCAAAGCCCGAATCACTCTGCAGTTGAAGACAAAATCCAAATTTGTCGGAACCGGAGAGATGCAGAAGCGAAAGAAGCTGAATGGTGAAGATTCTATCACCTTTGGCGAGGAGGATGAAAGAGGCGTTTGTTTACCTCATGATGATGCCATAGTCATCAAGGTAGAGATTGCACGTCGGGAAGTGCATAGAGTTTTGGTTGATACATGGTCTGCAGCTGACCTAATTTCTTATGAAGTGTATCAAAAACTGAAGGTGGATGAGGACTTGATGGAGCCTTCATCCACACATCTATATGGTTTTGCAGGGTCGTCTGCGGTGGCAGAAGGATCTGTCCAGTTGGACTTATCTATTGGAAGTTTTCCTAAGGAAACAACTGTCCGAATTAATTTTTTGGTGGTTCGGGAACTGCCAGCTTATAATGTTATCCTCGGGCGACCATCTTTATCCAAGATAGGTGCTATTGTTTTGACAAAACACCTGAAGATAAAATTCCCGACTGATATGGGAATTGGTCAAGTTTCCTCTGACCAGAGGATCTCTCAAGCAATGTTACGTTGCCTATTTAAAAGACAAGGAGGGCCCGAGGAAGGTGACTGCCCTACCTATAGAAGTTCGAGACGATCGGGAAGAAGCAGAAATGCAAAGGCCCGAACTAGTGGAGAAGTTGGAGCGAATCCAACTGTGTACCGAAGATAAGAAGAAGATTACTTATATCGGGTTTGAACAGCTGGAGGAATTCAAAGATGAGTTGAAGTTATTTCTTCAACATAATAATGACATATTTGCATGGTCTGCTGAAGACATGCCAGGAATCGATCGGGCTGTCGCAAAGCATAAACTCTGGATAGATCCGAAGGTGAAAGCAGTGATACAGAAAAGGAGAAATTTCTCCATTGAAAAGTATGAAGCCGTTCGGGGCGAAGTTGAAAAACTGAAGAATTCTGGTTTCATAGAACCAATTGAATGCCCAACTTGGTTAGCTAAAGTGGTGATGGTAAAAAAGGCGACATAGACCAGAATAGCAACTACTTCGAGTTTAAACCCATTAAGAATCAATGCAATTTGAATCAGAGGAATTAAGAACCTGAATTAAGAACGTATGATCCAAGTAACCCAACCTTAGGATTATGTTGGAGAAACCCATTTTGATATTGCTCTGCATCAAAGGATTTGTAGTGTAACTACCAGTTAATTCCGAGGCTGATGTTGGGGGGTAATCTGGACTTTTTATTGTTTAAGTTAAATTGAACCGGTTGGTTCAATTGATGGTTCATTGCTATGTATAGCTTTACCCTTGGTTCACTCTCATTCTAATATGCAAAAAACGATTTGGGGATTTTTCCTCTGTTCTGCGATTTGGGGTTCTCGGTGAAGCTTCCATGGCTGCCATCTTCAAGCTCCTACAACGATGATTCTTGGAGGTTCTTTGAGACGCTCGGTTGGGGCTTTTGATCAGTGATGTTAGAAGGTCACTCGACGGAAGTATTGGCTCCTGTTTTCACATGTATTAGGTGTTATCATAAACTCTCTCTTTCTTCTCCTTCTCTGTAATCTCCTGGATATAGTGGATTGGATTCGAACTTGAATCCCGGAGACGTAGGCAGTCATTGCCGAACTTCGTCATCATCTCTCTCTCTCATTTGATATACCCTTGCATGATTCGGTCCATACTAGGTTAGGGCATGTGTTAATTCGGTCACAGATTGGCATCAAAGCCTTCTAGTTCATGCTTCTATAAATTCAAATTAGGTTTTGTTGATTAATTGCATCCTAATTTTATTGATTACTCATATGGTTAACAATTATTTCAATTTACAAATTCTGATTTCTTGTATTTCTTTCGCTGTTGCCTCTGATATATGCTTCATGGTTTGGTTCTCATAGTCTGTTAGTTATATGTCATATATGCTCTCTTATATAATATGATTTGATTATATATGTCAATTAAAAGATTCGGTTCTATGATAAAACCATGTTTATATGATGCATATGTTCTTGGCTCTTTGTTTAAATCTGAATTCAAATTGATTGATGATAATTTAGTATGAGTAGGCTGATTTTGAAATGGTTAATGATTAATTAATCACATTAATTTCTTGATTTCTGATTATACTAGCTGCTGCCTTATTCTTTTGTTAATATTTGATACAATACTTGGTCTGTATTGATCTACTGTGTTAACAATTTGTTAATAAAGACTGCTGAAATTGTATAAAGTTAGCTTATGAATTTGTGGTTAATTAATATCTGATTATTTAATTCTTGGTTATAATAATCTTTTTTTTTCAGAATTGTATATCAGTATTGTGAATTTTTATTATTGTATATACTGATTGGTGTATGGTACTGCTTCAAAGTGGAGCCAAGCAAGGGATTTGGTCTACCAGGGGAGGGTACTCCTCCTAGTGTGGTCAGTGTGGTTCCCACAAGCTCTAGTAGAGCTGTAGGTCAAGGGGAGAATCCTAGGTACCTAGGTTTGGGAGTTCTAATGGGGATTTTCAGGGTAGACATTGAGAAGTTTGATGGGACAGGGGACTTTGGGATTTGGAAGAGGAAGGTGAGAGCTTTGATGGCTTAGCAGAAACTCCTAAGATCCATAGATGACCTAGTTGCTTTCTTTGAAAGCATTGACCCAGTCTTGAGGACTGAAGTGATGGAGAATGCAATTGGTTGCATGCTCTAGAACATCACTGATGGTGTTATCAGATGTTTGGATGATGACAATACCCTTATTAAAGTGTGGAATAAGCTTGAACAAATCTACCAGAAAAAGAATCTAGGTAATAAGATTTATCTGAAAGAAAAATTGTATGGGTTTAAGATGGACCCTACAATCAGCCTTGATAAGAACCTAGATGTATTTAAGAAGTTGATTCAAGACTTAGCCAGTACTGGGGAAAAGAGCAAATTTGAAGACCAAGATCTATCTATCATCCTATTGAATTCCCTTCATAATGACTATCTTGTTGTTAAGAATTCAATTAAGTATGCTTGTCAAAACATTTTCCTAGAACTATTGATTGATGCTCTAAGGAATAGGGAGTCAGAGTTGTTGACTTCTCGAAACACTTCAGGGAGTGGGGACAATTTGTTTGTTAAGGGCAAGGGCTCTTACAAACATGGAAAGTCCAAGGGAAAGGGTAAAGTGTTTGACAATCATGAAAATAACAACAAGAATAATAATGCGAATAATAATAAGTTTGATTCTAGCACCAGGAGATGTTATTTCTGTCATAAAGTGGGTCATATTAAGAAAATTTGTTTTGCATATAAGAGGAAACTGCAAGAAGGTGAGACATCTAACAATGATATGTCTAATTCTGGTGAAATAAACATGTTTGAGGTCCTTTGATGACCTAGGTGCTTTCTATGTTAGCATAGACCTTGTTTTAAGACCTGGTTATTTGGGTTTCCATTAGGTGCACACTTTGGTTTATCCTATTTTGTTTCTTTGTTAAAGGGAGGTGGTCTATTTAACTTTAAGGTGATATGCTTGTGTAAGGAAGCTGTTTATTTAATAAATCTGAGACAACATGTTTTGTACTCTCATGGATGCTTTTATTTGCATTGATATACATGTCTGACTGAGTTTTGGAATGCTAGAGTGGTAATAGGTGGTGTTGAGACTGTTTAGTACAGTTGGTTACACATGAGGATTCCTATTCACTTGGTATAGCATTAGGTGTATCCTTGATGTTTGGAGAGGTATAGTCTCCATGTTCAGCATGAGTGCTGGTTTTGGCACATGTGTTGTCAAGTGTGATGAGAGTTTGGTCTCCAGGGGGAGAGGTTTGTTTTCCAGTTCAGCATTAGTGCTAGTCTTGACACAGGAGATGTCAAGAGGGTGTGTCCTCACATGTTGTTGGGGTTCACATGATATTCAGGGGATATGGTCTATCAGCTTGTTTGGTTTTGATTTGGGAGTAGTTATTGTCAGATTTATGGAGTTGTCTGGTAAGATGACTTGCACCAGTTTTATTGGTTAGATTATGTCTTGTTTGTAGTCAGATTTTTTATGTGGTCATTGAGTATGGTCTTGTAGGTCAAAGTTGTTAAGTTTTATTGAGTTTACTTCTTTTATCTCTGGTTTGGTTTCTACTCTAGGTGACCTGGATTTGTCTAGTTGTGACTTGTGCCCATCATGTGTGGTGAGTGGGTGAAGAGGTCCTGGTTTGAGTAGTGGTAGTAAGCCAGTGATGGATTGAGGAGTGTTATTGCCTATTTGGGTTTGTCTTGAATATTTTCATCTTGTTGGTTAAATGTAAGGCTATTAGAATGTTTGCTATCCTGAGTTACTCTGTTCATTATTTTTAATGGGTAATTGGATACTTGTTGTCTTTCTTTACTTTAATGTAGAAGAAAGAATGATTTGCAACTTCTTTAGGCATTTTAACAACTAAATTTGAAAATATGAATTGTTAATGAATCCTGTTGTGATTTCATTTGAATACCCTTGGCATTGATATATAAGACTTGATGGTTGAATTTTTTGCATTATATTTTGCATTTTAGGTTCACAGTTGCCTCTAGTTTCTCATTTCGTTTTCTGTGTCTTATATCTGCATTTATGTGGTTTACATATTGATTGCATGATTGTATTCCTTGGGGAAGGTTTTAAAATCATAATTTGAAATGAAAGTATTTGGATCTGTTAAGAATTTCCTAAGTTTTGGGATCTACTGGTTGAGGGGGAGAGATTTATGGTTACTTGTCATGATTTATATTTGAATTGTTCAATCTCTTTTCTCTAAGTTGGTTAAGTTCTCTTATGTATCATGTGATATGTTTTAGACTTGACTTGGCTTATATTGTAAGCATTTGTGTAGATTCATGGGCTGTGTTGGCATTAACAATTATGTCAGGATCCATGTTGTTCATCTGTTGATGTTTGTGAGGTTTTGTTAATCTAGGTTGGTTTTGGGTATCACCATGGATTTCCTGAAGTTTATACTAGTCTCTTGTTTAAAGTCTTATTTGTTTTAATTCATATATTTATTATGCTTTGGTTGGCATGAGTAAGTCTATGTGGTGGGTTATTACCTTTTGTGGACATTGTATACTTTGTTTTCATTTATCTATGGTGTGGTGATGTCCAGGTATGTCTTGTGTTTGTTTATCAGGTTTGCATATGTTGCAGTTTTAGGGGAGATGCTGCCCAAATTTTTATGACTCTTATTATGTTTGTCTCTGTTATGAGATATATGCCTGGTGTGTGCATGTGTGCTCTTCATGGTTATATGAGTGAGTTGTGAATCATGAGTTATTGATTCAGTTTGTTGCATGGTGTATCTACATGGAGTCCTTAGTGTTGCATAGTTAGTGCATGTCAAGGTATTTTGCATATTTGTTATTTGCTTTGTACTGTGTTCTCTGTGTTTTTTGTGTGTGCAGGTACACTTGGATGATGATAGTCGTAATCCAGTTCACTATAGTCATTTTGGATGTACAGATTAAGGGGGAGATTGTTGGGGGGTAATCTGGACTTTTTATTGTTTAAGTGAAATTGAACCGGTTGGTTCAATTGATGGTTCATTGTTATGTATAGCTTTATCCTTGGTTCACTCTCATTCTAATATGCAAAAAACGATTTGGGGATTTTTCCTCTGTTCTGCGATTTGGGGTTCTCGGTGAAGCTTCCATGGCTGTCATCTTCAAGCTCCTGCAACGATGATTCTTGGAGGTTCTTTGAGACGCTCGGTTGGGGCTTTTGATCAGTGATGTTAGAAGGTCACTCGACGGAAGTATTGGCTCCTGTTGTCACCTGTATCAGGTGTTATCATAAACTCTCTCTTTCTTCTCCTTCTCTGTAATCTCCTGAATATAGTGGATTGGATTCGAACTTGAATCCCGGAGACGTAGGCAGTCATTGCCGAACTCCGTCATCATCTCTCTCTCTCATTTGATATACCCTTGCATGATTCGGTCACAACTGACCTCAAAATCAACTGAGACCAATTGTCTTGTATAGCGCTCGCAATAAATGAAACAGGTTTTAAAGTTTTTTCTATAGCATTGATCAAATCGCATAGCTTTGATTTTCGGACCTCCAAGAAGAGCAAGTTTTCTGACAATAAGGAAGAAAGTAAGAAAGGGCCTTTCAATTCTCAGGATTGTAAAGAGAAACACTCTGGGGCTGGGGAAGGGTGAACACTGGCCATTCCTCAAGTCTGTTTTAGAAGAAAAAAAGAAATTTCTCTTTTTCACAGCTCTCAAATTTGCGAAATGGGATTAGAGTTGGATATGAGCGGGGCTGAATTTGTAAATTTACGGACTCTAGACCCAAAGTTATATATATATATATATATATATATATATATATATATATATATATATATATATATATATATATATATATATATATATATATATATATATATATACTAGTTAGAACATTTACGTGCAAATGCACGTGGATTTCTCGCATTTATCCTAATTAAATAGAAACTATGAGTAGCGAAGATTGGGCCATAACTATCAGAAAATGGAAGAAGGGGTGGGAACTGGGAAGAGGTGTTGGGATTTGTTGATGCATGGTGCGAATCACAACCAGTTAATTGACCTCAATTTTAACAAAAAACCAAAAATTAATCAAAATAAAAACTTCCCAAGACCAAAACAAAAGTGGTCAATGATTTGGTGGAGCTCTATTTAGCAAAACAGGGGGATTAAAAAGAATTAGAAGAACTTAGCAGAACCAAAAAAAAGAGAAACAACAGTGGTGTTAGTTATTTTAACAGTGGTATAAAAATGAAATAAACATAAAACCCATACAAATTGTTGCTTTGAGCGAAGCCCCACGTCATCGAGCAATTTCCTGACTTCCATCTCACTTTCTATCTGCAAGGAAACAAAATCTCAAAATGCTTGAAAGAGTACAATCATAACCCAAAACTGTATTGTCAAACATTTACAGGAACGTAATGATTAAACTCTCACGTACACATTACGTTCACCAATTGTCTACCTCTCAAGTATTCGAGTAAAAAAAAAAAAAAAAGAGCCCACTTCATAATGTAAAACCCAATTTATTTATTTATTAATTATTTTTTATGACTAAGCAAACGTATTATAAGCAATTTCAGACCCAAATAAACATGGTGACTCTAACGCACTGACCATTGTGTTGGCACCTTCGTCCCATATTAACCATTATAAGAAACACTTTTCAGTTTTCATCTAGCTGTTTCTTGAGCTTCAAATACCTTGACGATATGATGTTAGACCCACGGCATATCAGGGGGAAAATTTTCAGAATCCTGAATGCTGCATCAAGCCCACTGAAATAATTCATAGCGTGTAAACACTTTTAAGCACCACTATGTGTAGGACGTTAGGAAAAAAGATATAGTAAAAGTTCAACCAGAAATAGAAAAGAAAAGCCTTCCATTAAAAGAAATAAGCAGATGCTTTAGAAGCGTACTCAACTAATCAAGAACATGCTGACTGAATTCTTATCAAAACAGTTTAAAGTTAATATAAGTATGAAAAGACAAATTAACAAATTGAAGAGGAAATACTGATCACCTTGTTGCAGCAACAACTCATCTGCTTGACAGCAAGGGTGAAAAGCATGCAGGGCATGCTCACGGGTCTGACCATCTTTGAAGATACCAACTTCAAAGCCTCCAGTGGTAGAATCGATGATAAGGACAGCACCATCAGCCTGTGATGTACCTATGATCATGTTCTTGATGAAGTCACAATGCCCAGGAGCATCAATAACTGTGTAGTAGTATTTTGTGATCTCGAACTTCCACAAGGCATTGTCGATGGTGATATCATGCTCACACTCGCCCTTCAGTACAGAACCCAGGCGGACTTGAATGACTTTTTGTTCATCTTAGCAGCTTCCTTCGCAAAACGCTGGATCATACGCTTGAAAACATAAAAAAAAAACTGTCTGAAATAGCTTCAATTGACATTTTTCTATAAAAGTCGGATACAAATTTTCGTGACCAAGAATTAGTAGGGAAACATCAACATCCTAATATAGCAACATATTAATACGACTCATACCATTACAGTTCCAAGCATAAAAATAAGAAGAAAAATTAAATAAAAATGGCCCAGCTAAAATGGGAGCCAGTTCATGAGCCACTCATCACCCATTAAGCCATCCATCCATTGCCACCTTGGTTCTTAAGCACAAGTGACAAACGAACTGCCACTTTCAAGGCCCTATATAGAAATCTCCCAACACCAATTTTGCTTCTGTAGTGCGTAATTAATGCGCACTACGGTGGAGCGAGCCGTCCGATTAGACCGATCTAATCGGACGGCTCGCAGCATATTTCCATTAAAAAATGATAAACCCACCTATATTACTTGGTTTTTGTTGACGGTTCGGTCCAAGTGGTATTAGGCGGTCCGAGTTGGGCGGTTCGATCAAGCGTTTTATACCTGTGTCAAATACGTAGATACGAATTCAAAAACCACTGAGATTTTCAAAATATTTTGAAAAACACAAAACCCAATCTGAAACCGCCCAACCCTCATTTCGTGATTTCGATTTCGAGGTCCGACGAATCTGGAGAAGAAGAGGAAGAAGAGGAAGAAGAGGAGGAAGAGGAGGAAGCACAAGGCAATCTGGAGAAGAAGAGGAGGAAGCACAAGGCGATCCCAACAGGCTGACTCTCAGTATTATTCATGGCGCGTCCCAACAGGCTGTTTCCAGTTGAGGATTTCTCAGAAAAGAAGAAGAGAAATTGAGAAATTTAGACGGTCTTTCCCCACGTTTTCGCTCTCCCCCATTTTCTCCCCTAAATTTAGCTTCCTTCATCTGCATGTTGCTTATCTCAGAGAGAAAGAGAGGGAGAGAAGAGAAGTCTGTGCTCTGGGTCTTTTGGGTGTTCTTCGAAGGAGAAAATTTGCATAATCGTCTTATGCAAACTTAGCAAAGAAGCAAATCATAGCAAGAGAGTGAAGAAACAGAGATGGATTTTATTAAACGAAGACCAGCAGCTAAAAATTCTGTGGTTGCTGGGTCTGTTTGGGAAATTAGAATGAAGAGCGATGCAGTCAATGGTGGGATCAAGGTGTTCAGTGGGGCAGAGAATTCAGAAGGAGTCGTTGGTGAGGATAAAGGGCTTCAATTTTACAACCGGGTGAAGCGGAATCACAATGATGGAACCTCTGGGAAGAGGAGAACTTGGAATGACAGAAACCCATCTCAGATAAGGAAGACAAAATGGGAATTGAAGAGATTAAGCGATGAAGCGTCTCGGAAGGAGCTTGATGTTTCTGTTTCATTTGATTCTCCTCGAAAAATTTTGACGGATGATGAAGGTATCGATGCTGATGGTGAGTACGAAAGAGAAGATGAAGTGGGTAATTTAGAGATTGAGGTTGAGAAGAAGATTTATGATGATAAAGAAGTCAGCTTTGCAGGACAAAAACCTAAAGAAATAGGAGAAGAAACAAAGAAGGTTCTCCAGATTCATGAAAAGCCTATGACTATACCTATCTCTGTTAATGTGAACAAGAAAGTTGCGAATGAAGAGAAGAAACCCAGGAAATTTGTGAATGAAGAGAAGAAAGTTCATCATCAGAATCGAGAAAAACCCAAGCACATTTTTTCAAGGGTGAATAATAAACAGCAAAGCCCTGTTAGATTTCCTCCTCTCATCGATCCTTCTCTCAGAAAAACAGCACCTGGTAAATTATTTCTTGTACCATTTTAGAGATTTCAACTCCTGATTCTGATTGTTTCAGTATTAAATTCTTTATTATGTCTCTCCTCAGTTGCATCTTCAGCTTCAGCTTCAGCTTCAAAGGTGTTCGACAGTATTCCGGATACATCACACAAGTTGCAGAACATGGGTTAGTTACCAATTTCTCGGCTAAATTGATATGATTATGTTTATTTATTTACTTGAAAAGCACCATCAATTTCACAGTGGTTCTTTCAATTTTAGTGGACTTGGTGATGTGGAGAGACGTTTCAAAATCAGCTTTTGCTTTTGGAGGGGGAATGTTCTTCCTGCTCTTATCATCCTTCATAGGAGAGCTTAATTTTAGGTAAACATTACAAGCCACAGTGATTACAACTCTCCAATAATCTCTGTTGCCATCACTTCCCATCACTGAATTCTATTTTCAGTCCTGATTTTCTACAGCTTGATTTCTGGAATTTCCTACCTGGGCCTTGTCTATATTGCTACTAACTTCTTATCTAAATCAATTCTATTCAGGTAATCCTCCCAAACAACAAATCTTCTTAGTAAAAAGTTCCCATTTTTCTGTTTCTGTCTTTTTTGAAGATATATGTAAATTTTCCTGAATAAATTCTCTGGTACTTCAGTTTATTTGCTCGTTAGAACAGGGAAAAGATGCAAGGTTTTGATTTTTGGTTTTTCTTCTTCAGGTCAGGTAGTAGCAGCAAGCACTTTACAAAGCGACAAAGAAGTACTATTAGAACTGAAGACATTCCTTCAAGGTAACAATCCATTCAACAGTGGTCCATATATGAAATGGAACAACAATTCTTCCCCTTGTTTCTAGCCTGGAATTACTTGCAGTGCTAAACGGGTCACCGGAATCAACCTCTCCGTTTACAATATCTCAGGCAAGATGTTTGGAAATTACTCCTCTAAGCTTTCTGAACTGGATCTCTCCAAGAACACGATTGACGGGTCGACTCTTGTATAATTGATTGTTCTTTTCTACTGATATATTAGCTATAATGATGTGCTGGGTCCAAAACAGAGGCCTGATCATTTCAATCATGCTTTGGAATGGAATAATTTGAATAAGATGATACTGTCAAAATTTTGAACTTGGGATTTTGCCATATTTGTTGAAGTCAATTTAGAAATAAAAACAGAGACTAAAGGGCTGCCTATATATATTCTCTCTGTTCAGCCCTTCTTCCTTGGATATTTGCAGGATCTCCATGTTGAATGCATGTCCGTTATTTAGTTAGTGATGCCACTGCTCTGCCAAACCCACTAAGGGGGAAGGAAAGGCTTCAGTTGGTATTTTAGTCTGTACAAATTCATGAGTGATAGGACTAAAACGCAAGGTCTCTTTAAATGGTATAGCACAGACCAACGTTTTAGGACTTCACACCTTTATTTTCTTGGGTGATCTTGATTTACTTGGCTGCAGATAGCACCTCAAGTTTCTCCTCATATTGTTCTTTTATTTGTGTGTCTTTTCTTTTTTGCATAATCAGGAAAGGAAAGAGAACCTCTTAAGAACTTTCCCCCCCCCCCCCCCCCCCCCAACTAAGTGCTATTGATTACTTCTAGGTTTTAAAATAACAGATTAGAAATGTACCCTTTTGGAGCATTCTTAGGCATACCAATCCAGACAGCTAAATATTTAAGGTATTCAGGTTGCAATGAACCTGTTATTTTTCCTGTGGATTGGTGGTGTTTTGCAAATGCATTGATATACACAGTAGTGTTCTTGATAGAGTTGATCATGATGGGGAAGAAGGAAGCTTTATTTGTATATTTGATTGTTTGACTGGTTTTGTAGTTAAATTGCCTTTTAATATTTTACCTTTCTTGAGTGATATGCTAATGAATTTCTGGTGACTTCTGGAAGGAATGCATGGCAGAGTTTGGGGGCTTTGCAGCCTGAAGAAGCAATGCGGAAGTATATAGATATAGTTGACAAGCAATATCCTTGCAGCTGGGTCTACTGGGGTGAGTACTCCATTACTTTATATGAGTGCAGTTTTTGGGCTTGTATACTTTTTTTACTGAGTTCTTTAATCATCCTCTCTTTTTTGACCATGTTCTTCACTTCTTCATTTATCCTTTCTTATGGTTGTTATAACAAGAAACGTAAAGATGGAGGCCATGATATGTTGGGTTTTGACAAACACAAGTCAATTCTCTTCATACATTTACTGATTTACATGTGGGTTTCATGAAGGATAATGAATTACTTATCAAAACTGAATCATGTTTTGACTACCATATAGTATTGTAAGAAGCATTTGAGAATGCAATTCTCTCTCATACTGTGTGTTTAGAGTTCTTAGAATCATGTTTTGACTATCATATAGTATTGTAAGAAGCATTTGAGAATGCAATTATCTCTCACACCGTGTGTTCAGAGTTCTTATCATCAAGTTTGTTAGATGCATCTAACTAAATGTTTGTAAACATATGTTAGGATATCTTATTATCACTTATAAGATAACTAAATGTTTGTAAACAATTACAGAAACAAACTTTAATTTGGGAGGGTTTGAGTGCTAGAAATATATTCACCCTTACCCACCCATCCTTTATATCGTATGCTGCGGATTGAAGCTTGGATTAATCTATGTTTCCCTCTTTTCCTTTCAAAGGAAAATCTGAATTTGGTTGGATTAGTGCTTGCTAGAAGCTTTCAGTAGGTAAATATTTTCTATGTATTCATGAATGCGCATTCTCATTTTCTATGGAACTGTTTTGACTCTGTTCAAGGATAATGAGGGTCATGCATAACCAAAAGAGCAAGTGGCGCCTCAAGTTCTCGAATTTGAAGAAGATTGGAATGTGATATGAGCTCACTTGGTAACAGGCATTATTGGTACTCTTTCCACATCAACACATTGGTGCTTAGGTGTAGTGCGCAGTTGTTGGATTTATGACTAACAAGCCCAACTGGGATTCTTTGTAGTGCTGTTTCGGGTTTTGTTGTGATTCCCATATTGTTACACATTAGTAAGTGCTTCTCCTTACTTCCACAAGGGAAATGATTGTTAGGAAAAGGGAAGCAGAATTTGTTCGTGAAAAGGGGATATTCTTGTAGCTTGAAACTGTTATCAATGTGCAATTCTCTGTGTTTTTTATTCTTTTTTTCTTTTCCCCTCGGGTTTTTTTTCTTGATTTCTCATTCAGAAACTGTTAATCTGCTGTTACTAACTGGAACTTCACATGGAACAGATGGGAGTTACATACCATGAACCTAAGTATTGGAATTTTAGTGAGGGGAGAAACAAATATTTCAGCCATGCCACAAGCCAACTTACGCGATTTAAAAAGATCTGTCTCTACTTGTATCTCTATAAGCCAGTAAGGGTGACTTCTCTTTATTGAACAGGTTTATGTCTATATTGTACTCGAAATTGTATAATCCATGTATATTGTTTCTCAGGCATGTGCTGGAGAAATATGCTAATGAGGATGTTTCATTGGGATCTTGGTTTATTGGCTTGGATGTGGAGCACATTGATGACAAAAGTTTCTTTTCTAGTACCCCACCTGGCAAATTCCTAGTTCCTCATGATGCTTTACTTCTGTTTGAAGATGTGCTGACAATCAACCTTTGATCCTGTTAGAAAAGAAGAAGAAGAGAAGAGGATAGCGACTGCTGAACCAATAGAAAGTGTAAATCTGTTTTATGAATTTTAATCATATCAATGCATTTGCTGATTTCAGAGTGTTTGCTTTCCTCTCTTGTAAATGTTCGACAATCAATCTAGAACATTTCTTTATGGTATTGTGAAGTTTATTTCCCCCCATTTTAGGTTTTCTATATAGGATAGTGGGAAGGTGCTGTTAATGTGAATAAGTTGGTAGTTTGAATGATCATGAAATCTTTGTAATATCTGATTATCTGAAGATTGGTTTTTCCTTGAATGGTGGTGTATAGAGATGTTCATTGCGTACTACTTCTGATAACCAGTCTCTAAACTTGCATCCTGTAGGAGACCTTGCTGCTTAGATTGGCTTTTCCTTGGATGGTGGTATGTAGAGATGTTCATTGTGTGCTACTTCTGATAACAAGTCTCTAAACTTGCATGATGTGGGAGACCTTGCTGCTTCTATATTCTCTTGATGGCAAGGAACATGGATAAGATGTGCTTCCATTATTGACTGGTTGGGGCATATGAGCCCTCAAGTTATTTTAACAACTGCCTACTTGAATGATGAAAGAGATCTTTCTAGTTTCCTATGCATATGTTTGGAGTATATAACTGGATTGGTTGCTTGGATTTAATGCATGACATTCGATGATTAAGGTTATGCCCATGTGATATACAAGTGATGGAGTTTTGTGAAATTGATAGGATGGTTAACCTAAGAAACCGAACTATCAGGGATGGTAGTGCTAGCAGTCCCAGTCATGTTCTAAGTTGTTGGTTTCGTATGACATGTTTTTTGCATTTAATATGGAACTGTTTTAGCCTTGGCTTTTTAAATGGAACAATGTAACTAAATTTTGAAAACTCATTTCGTTTTGATGGTATGCTGTAATTTTTCTTCAGCTCTTCTTTGTGATATACATCCAAACTACCAAAGATTGTGAGAATACCGATATTGAAAGACCAAAGGCAATGAACAAAGTTAAAGTGAAGGTCCCATTAATAATAGGACACATCAAATTAAGAGAACCCATCCAGTAGAAAAGACTTAAAGTACACTATTCTTTCAAATTAAAAACGCTGGGTATAAAACGAAATGAGTTTTCAAATTAAAGAGCTCGTGTTTTGGGACATGAAGATCTGCAATCAATTTCAAAGCTTCTTCTCGTGTTCAAGCTTTTGCTCTTATTCAATCAGATTTTTGGATTGCTTCATCTTCTCCTCTCTAACATTGTTTTTTATTTGGGGCTTATGATTTGTAATTTAAACAGGTCGTGTTCACTTATTACCGCCACACAATATTCATTTTGAAAACGTATTTTAAAACATATTTGTATGTCTCTGTGTGACTCTAATGAAACGAGTTGGTTCCGTTTAAAAAGGAACCATTCCGTTTCGTCATTGTGGTCACTCTGATGAAACGGGTTGGTTCCGTTTAAAAAGGAATCATTCCGTTTCGTCTCTATGATGACTCTAATGAAACGGGTTTGTTCCGTTTAAAAAGGAACCATTCCGTTTCGTCTCTGTGATCACTCTAATGAAACGGGTTGGTTCTGTTTAAAAAGGAACCATTCCGTTTCATCTCTGTGATGACTCTAATAAAACGGGTTGGTTCCGTTTGAAAAGGAACCAACCCGTTTCGTCTCTGTGATCACTCTGATAAAACGGGTTGGTTCCGTTTAAAAAGGAACCAACCCATTTCATCTCTGTGATCACTCTGATGAAACGGGTTGGTTCCGTTTAAAAAGGAACCAACCCATTTCGTCTCTGTGGTGACTTTGATGAAACGGGTTGGTTCCGTTTAAAACGGAACCAACCCATTTCGTCTCTGTGGTGATGACTCTGATGAAACGGGTTGGTTCCATTTAAAAAGGAACCAACCCATTTCGTCTCTGTGATCACTCTGATGAAACGGGTTGGTTCCGTTTAAAAAGGAACCAACCCATTTCGTCTCTGTGATGACTCTGATGAAATGGGTTGGTTCCGTTTAAAAAGGAACCAACCCATTTCGTCTCTGTGATCACTCTGATGAAACGGGTTGGTTCCGTTTAAAAGACCACCGGCCCCCCGAAACGGGGCCTAAGGGACCCATCGTCGCATGTTAAACGGGTTGTACTTTTTATTACTGGTAACACGAAATTTGATACTTTGTGTTCACGGTGATGAAGAAGGGTTGGTTCCGTTTAAAATGGAAGCAACCCGTTTGGTTCTCCTGTGTTGACATACATGAAATGGGTTGGTTCCGTTTAAAAGGGAATCAACCTGTTTGGTCTTTGTGTTCACATATATGAAATGGGTTGGTTCCTTTTAAAAGGGAACCAGCCCGTTTGGTCTCTGTGTTCACACGCTGAAAAAGGTTGGTTCCCTTTAAAAGGGAACTTAAAGGGAACAGGCCCGTTTGGCCTCTGTGTTCACGTGACGAAACGGGTTGGTTCCCTTTTAAAGGGAACCGGCCCGTTTGGTCTCTGTGATCACATGCTTAAACGGTTTGGTTCCCTTTAAAAGGAAACCGGCCCGTTTGGCCTCTGTGTTCACATGACGAAACGGGTTGGTTCCCTTTAAAAGGGAACCAGCCCGTTTGGCCTCTGTGTTCACATGCTTAAACGGGTTGGTTCCCTTTAAAAGGGTACCGGCCCATTTGGCCTCTGTGTTCACATGACGAAACGGGTTGGTTCCCTTTTAAAGGGAACCGGCCCGTTTGGTCTCTGTGATCACATGCTTAAACGGTTTGGTTCCCTTTAAAAGGGAACCGGCCCGTTTGGCCTCTGTGTTCACATGACGAAACGGGTTGGTTCCCTTTAAAAGGGAACCGGCCCGTTTGGTCTCTGTGATCACATGCTTAAACGGTTTGGTTCCCTTTAGAAGGGAACCGGCCCGTTTGGCCTCTGTGTTCACATGACGAAAGGGGTTGGTACCCTTTAAAAGGGAACCGGCCCGTTTGGTCTCTGTGTTCACATGCTGAAAAGGGTTGGTACCCTTTAAAAGGGAACTAGCCCGTTTGGTCTCTGTGTTCACATGACGAAAGGGGTTGGTGCCATTTAAAAGGGAACCAGCCCGTTTGGTCTCTGGTTCACATAATGAAGGGGTCGGTTCCTTTTAAAAGGGAATCACCCCGTTTGGTCTCTGTGTTCACAGTGATGAAAGGGGTTGGTACCTTTTTAAAGGGAACCAGCCCGTTTGGTCTCTGTGTTCACATGACGAAAGGGGTTGGTGCCGTTTAAAAGGGAACCAGCCCGTTTGGTCTCTGTGTTCACATAATGAAAGGGGTTGGTTCCTTTTAAAAGGGAATCACCCTGTTTGGTCTCTGTGATCACATGACGAAAGGGGTTGGCCCCTAAAGGACCAGCCCGGTTGGTCTCGTGATCACATGCTTAAGCGGGTTGGTTCCCTTTAGAAGGGAACCAGCCCCGTTTGACCTCTGTGTTCACATGATGAAAGGGGTTGGTACCCTTTAAAAGGGAACAGCCCGTTTGGTCTCTGTGTTCACATGATGAAAAGGGTTGGTACCCTTTAAAAGGGAACCAGCCCGTTTGGTCTCTGTGTTCACATGACGAAAGGGGTTGGTGCCGTTTAAAAGGGAACCAGCCCGTTTGGTCTCTGTGTTCACATAATGAAAGGGGTTGGTTCATTTTAAAAGGGAATCACCTCGTTTGGTCTCTGTGTTCACAGTGATGAAATGGGTTGGTTTCTTTTAAAGGGTACCAACCCCTTTGGTCTCTGTGTTGACAGAGATGAAACGGATTGGTGCCGTTTAAAAGGGAACCAGCCCTTTGCTATCTGTGTTCACATGATGAAATGGCACTGAGACTTCCCAATATTGGTGAATTGTAATAACCACACAACATACCATTAATATGTTCCATCACACTGTTATAGTCACTGAAATTATAAATTGAAGATTTATAATAATGTTTAAAGCCTGTTGTATCACTAATAAAAGGGAATCAATAATTTAAAAAAAAACCATATTTTGGTTTCAATTATTTGTTTCATCACAGTCTAACTGTCATATAGACAATAGATATGAAAGATTATATAATTGATTTTGTACAATATCATATATTATAGGTGAAATTGTTTTGACAAGTACTTACAACCCTTGAAATACAATGTGATCAGTCTTTCACATAGATTCAGTACATTTTGTTAAAATAAAATTTCAGTAATACCCAACAACTTTACTCTTGTCCTCTTGTCTATGTTACAGTACTGACTTTGAACGTAGGGCGTTTATATTGTCCTCTACTATTGACATTGTCATACGACGTTGAAGCTCTAGAATGGACGTACGTTGCTGCTGCACTGCCACACATCTTGATCTACCCAAATAAAAGAATGTGGATGCCTTACACCATTTGGGCACCTATAAAATCTCCGACCTGAATTTTTTGTTGTGTTTGAAGTCAGCAGCAACATCCTCCCTTGCCCGGAGTGGGTTGCTCCATACTTGTAGATGACCCGTCTTCACAATAGCATCCACCCATTCCGGATAAATGATCACACAACTGCACCACATTCACAGGTCCACAAGCACATTAGTGAGTCAAATATGGAAATCTACAATTCTAACCCCTTTGTTAAGACAAAGTTTTATGATCAAGTATGTCAAAATAAAACAAAACAAATATGATCAAACAATACAAACTGCCAAAGATCATCAAAAGTCTTCAACCAATGCAAGTTGAGTTAATTGGGTCATTTCAAGCTGAAGTTGACTATAATCTTTTTCCTTCTCCACTAATTTATGTTTGATTGATGTCTTTGATCTCATTCTCCAACTTTCCAATTTTTTGCTCACTTTTTTTTCTTTCCAATCGCATCTCATTGTCTTTCTGAGTGAGGTGACGACTAGTAAGTGTAACTCCTACACTTGCACCACGATCCCGCCCCGGACGTTCCTTCCCAATGACTACCTCAAAAGCATTGTCTTGGGCCATCTGAGAAGTCAATCCAACGCTCAACCCATTCTTTCCATTAAGACCTTTGCAAACCCCATCTCAACTTATTCCCAAAACCCTAATCTCACTCGGACTTAAACCAACTGTCAAAATTATCCACAATTCTAACTAGTTACCCCCCATAGACTCCTAACAAAAACATTCAAATTTGGTTGAGTTCTAATCAGACAAACCCAAGAATTTCTACATCATTCTCTTTCTAGAAATCTAAAACCCTACCCGTAAATTCTTTGTCAAATCAATTGCATATATTTCACCCTCATTAAAACATTGTGAGACCTTCACTGTTATCCACTACACTGACATAAACCTTTCACTAAACCCCAGTCCAATAAAATCCTAACCCTAATATGACCAAATACTATTTTTTGTCCTAGTCAAGCCCACCTATTCATAGCAGATCTGGTCATTAACTTCTACTGGTCCCCTACCAATCTAGAACTACATCAGGTAGCAAGAGTGAAAGACATGTTATTGACTATACCAAAAAGTTCATATAGAAACTGAAGCTAGTCCAATAGGATAGGGTTCTATTCATTGACTATATTTTTCATTTTGCATATGAAAAGAAAACTGAGCAATAGGAATGAACAAGACACATGTTCACACCAAAAAAATTGATTAATGAACTTGATGGGTTGGAACCATCATACCTTGGATAACTTCTTTGAGCTCAGGATTTACCTTAAAAAACACATGTTGGATCTCAATTTTCAAACAAAGAAAAAGATAATACATTGAGAACTACATAGATGGCATCAACAACTCCATGGATCCTTGTCCTCCAACAGGGCTCTACCCAAGGTCATAATAGGTACAAGATCTAGACAACAAATGAACTTTGTCACAACTTTTCATATGGTCATATTTGGCCTGCCTCTTGCTCTCGTGGTTCCTTCGATCAGCGGCTTACAGGTTGAACCTGAACATAACATATGATTGCAGTTCCAAGGTATGGCATTATAAAAATTTGTGGACATGAGAGAAAGAAAGAAAATCTTCAGTCTTCAAACATTATTCAAGAAAAGAGATGCTGTCACTGCATTGACGAGTAAACTCTCCAAGAAGAAGAAACTAATGAGACAACTAGAACTAGTATACTCCATAAAAGTAAGGGGAAATTAATGAAACAACTGGAACGATTTTAAGCAAACACAACATGGAGTAATATTTAGAAATGAACTACAAGGCAAGTTTTCCTTCACATGATCAAATCACTTGTAGGACACATGGAAGTAATATATATGCTAGAGAAGCATGAACTACTGCATGCTACTACCACTTCCTATTATGATTTTTGCATCGCACACAGTTCATAACCCCCCACCCCCTTAAACAGATCAAGTAGTACAAATTGATCCCATAATTAACCTGATCTCAGTAAACTATTCTCATACAATATTGTCCTCATTAGTACTCTGCTCCAGCTCCTTATTCAGATTACCAATTTTCATGGAAAAGAGTGCAAGTTGAGGATTCCACCATACCCTGTGCAATTAAAGGGCCCATGAATGATCAAACCATCATATATTCATATAAGGTATCAGTATATTAGACAACTACATGTCTACAAGCAAACATTTCTGGCAACAAATCAGGTTTTAAAGCCGAAGAATTCCACCAGCTCATTTACAACATTAACCAAGCAATCCTTCACTTTCAATAGAAAATCTTCAATATGAAGTAACACAATATAATACACTGAGAAAATGCACAAGACATCTCATGGGAAAGCCCAATTGTCATGCATCGTAAGTTTCATTCTGACTTACAGCATTAGGAATGTGTCTTATCTAATTCACACTATGTTAACAAAAATCTTCAGTATCTCATAAATTTTGAGTGCCGCCACCTCCGCCATCCTACACTTTATCACTAGGATAAGGCTTTACGAATGCATTCAGCATCAACATATTTTGGGTGGCCACCTTCAAAGAACATTGTGCTGACCAACCAAAAGCATTTATAGAATAACATGATTCCAAGAGCATGGGAATAAAGAACAAAAAGGTACATTGAATCAGAAACTTGAAAAGAAAAAGGAGAGAGCCCTGACCTATCATACCTTGTGAAATTGCTGGAACTATAACCCTTTAAGGTCACCTTAGGTGTATCCCTTTCATTAGCAGTCTTCTTCTCAAATGGATATCCCTCTCTCTCTCTCTCTCTCTCTTTTCTTTTTATGACAGCTGTTGGTTTTGTGTTAATTCGATATGGAACGGATCTCGGTTCATGGATATTAGGTTCGGTCCAACTCGGGTTCAACTCCAGTTCTTTTTACTTCAGTGGAGGAATTCCACATGCTTATTTGACTGACCAACATTCAACCTTGTCACCTGGTGCAATCCCAACGATTGAAGCACAAGTAGCACCAAGTTTCAGGCAAGACAGGATCCAAATCCATCATTCCACAAGGAAAAGAGAAAACATTGAGAGGGACACTTGAAGATTGTAACTACAGGAAAGATTTATATATAGAAATCTTTGATATAAACACAAGTATGACTGTATGAAGTCAATTTATTTTTGAAACTTACATGTCCTTTCTGTTACCTTAATGGACCATAACATCTTATTCACCAGTATGAACTCATCATTTATTTCTATAACCTGGTGAATGAGCGAGGACCACAACAAAGTCTGTTTTAATAGAGAATCAATGAGGAATAGAACCCCATCCACCACCCCCTGGAGTTAAAATTTTAAGAAGCTCCCCTGCCTGTACCTCAATTGTGTTCTTACCTCCAAGGTAAACTTGTCGTTTATCTTTTGTAATCAGGTAGTTAATCCCTTTAGCCCCATTTTTACCAGCATTCATACCTCTTGGTGTATGAACACGCCTCTCCAAAAGCACACTTACCATCACGGGACGGCGGAACTCAATCTCCCTCACAAGTCCATTTCCACCTCTATGAAGACCAGCACCTCCACTGTTCTCTCTTATCCCAAATTTATGCAAGAAAACAGGGTATCTCTGCTCAAGGATCTTCGGATCAGTCATACGGGTATTGGTCATATGACACTTGGACACCACTTGGTTCCATCCCAAGTAGGCCCCTGCACCACTCCCACCTCCAATTGTTTCATAATAACCAAAACTATTATCCCCAAAAGTGAGATTATTAGTACAACCACGAGAGCAAGCACAGGGCACGGAAAGGCAGTGAGTACTACATCGGTAACTCTTTCACATGTTAGAACATTACCTCCTACTACGAAGCTTTATCACCGGGAGAAAGGAAAGAACCTCTTGGAATGTATATTTTAACTGGAGCCAGGACAACCTTGATTCGGAGGAATATCAACGTTGACCGGACAACGTACACAATAAATGATGACTGCAGCTGTATGCATCGCTTCCGGTGCATTCCAATTCCCATACACTTCGGGCTAGTCCCCATGAAATCAAACAAACCCTCACCCTTCTCGGTATTGATAGTAAGCTTTAAGTGTATAACAGAACCATCATCCATATAATCTTCTTCTTCAATGGTGATGAGAATCTGCTCCTTCAAAATTATATGAAGGACTTGCAATTCTGGTGTAGATTGATTTGAGCATTTCTCTCACAGACTTCTTTCGCATTAGTCCGTACATGGGTCATGTAAGCTTTGAACTGTTTCCAAACCATACTTGCTCAATTAGCTCTTTAATAAGAGTAATTCCTCTCGGGTTTGCAGCCATTTGGGAACTATGGCTAGGCGTCGTGAGGTTTAAAGTTTTCAGATTTCCGGGTTTAACGATGGAATTGGGGCTGGGTTTGGATTAAATTCTAGGAGAGCGGGAAAGGGTTACGCTCACTTGAAAATCAGCCAAAAGCGACAGACAAAATTTAATATCTGAAAATTGGGCCTTCCCAAGAGGCACTTGTAAGATCCAAATCCAGGGTTTCTACATTGTGATTGTCACTTGGATCAAGTGAAGGAGTCAAAAATAGGAACTATGGTTTGAAACACCTACCACCCAATCTCCTCTTGGTTTGTGAATTGCCGGGGAACAAGCCTTTGGGGCTTCAAACACCAGCACTAAAGCTATCTCGAACATGACTATGAGACACTAGACAACACCTTCTTACAGAGAAGAAGGCAGCAGCCACACAATTGCACGATGAAAATTCAAATTAATCGGTTCATCTATTAATGGGATATAAATAGGCTTTAATCAGCCTAAATGAAATATCGTTTCTCACTGGAATGGAACTAACTAAATTAAAAACTAACAAAACTAAACAAAAAATCACTTCAAAACCCTACACTTAAATTGACCTAACTAATCCTACTTAAGTCATGTGACTTCTAAGTGGTGACATGACCTTCAAAAAAAATTAAACTAATTAAGAAACCTATTTTTGTACCCGGCTTGTGTACCATGTTATAGGCCCAATAAGTTGGCCAATTACAATGTAAACCTTGGAACGAAGGCCCAACCCATACACATGTCAACCCTAGTTGATTCCAAGAAGAAAAAAAATACCCCTTTAAGGTGGCTGAATCACCTAGCTACAATATATCGAAAGGTTAGATAACCTAGGTGCCATTTACCCCATAGCAGATACTCTAGTTTACCAAACTCTAGCTGTTGTGATTGATACTCTAGCTTTTGGCATTAATCAATAACAAATTATAACAGTCCTAACAAACGACCTTCAACTACTTTGATCACCAAGAGCCTTGATAATATGACTTCAAGACTTAATCTAGGTGATGTTAGCTGTCAGGCATCAATTGGTGACCAGTTTAGACTTAATTTAATCCCCCCCCCCCAATCACAGCAACGAATGCTTAATTTAATGCAGTAAAAAAATTTTAAAAAATAAAATAAATAAGAGAAGCAGAATAAATAAATAAACCTTGAGAATTCCTCATTTCAAGTTCAGATTCGATTGTAAGCAATCCAAATTTCTACTTCAAAACCTCCAAATCCCTAAAACTACCCTCCCTTTTCTTGTTTTCCTTTTTGAAATGTTAGTTCACCAAAACCTTACAGCAGCCCAAATTCACCAGTAGAATCCATTCAAATCTCAACTTAAACCCATGGAATCAATGACCCTCTAATTCAAGTAGTTCAGTCCGATCTTTCTTGATAATGTCATAACTAAGAGCCTAAGACCAGCAACCAATGGTGTCCTTTCAGTCCTCACAAAACATGATGATTCTAAAGACTACCGAATGCATCATACCTGTCATGAGTAAGACAAGCAGTGGGTATAAGCATCTAGGTCATATTTTCTGAAGGGTACAAAACTTAGTGCTTAATGTGTTTCTTGAATTGATCCACTATGTTTAAATTCACTCGGTTCCTTTTAGTTAAATTCTCTCTTTTATCCATTGTAGATGGTAGTTTACATGAATTTTCTAAATATTGTTTGAGCTTGTGATACCAAATGGATTTCTTTTTGCATGGTAATAAAGATGGAGTTGGGTAGAGGAAATTGATTTGGTGATATTGATGCAGAAATGCAAGTTACGATAAAATGGATCCAAATGATCTAGGATGGGAGCTCATTGAGATTACTGAACCCTGAGAACAAGCCGGGGAGAATTATTGTGATAAATAGGATGGGAGCTGATAACATGAGAGTGAAGCTCTGATGATCTTTCCTCCCAATACCACACCGCAATCCAAGACTGAATGCATCTCAAGCACTTGATGTTGCCTTCATAATTTCTGAAAGGCTTTAAAAAGAGGATTGGCTAATTCCCAATTCTAAAACCATGTATCTGATGCAACGCATCAATTAATTTAATACTGATTACAAAAAGTTAAATTAATAACCAGAATATGAATCAGATAAACGATAACCAAATAATTGAAAAGAATAGCACACTATTTTGAACTTGAATATAAATATTCAAAGTTGCTTCAATGTAGTGGAATTTAGCAAGAGCTAGAAAACTAATGGAAATGAGCAATGAGATGGGACCTAGCAGAGATTATGGGCATTTTTATTCATTTAGAAATTGCCTTCATAACCTAAATCAGGACTTTTAAGCTCAATACATCAGTGCAGCTTAACTCTTTACAACATCCCTAAACAAAAAAGCTCACAAAGACGAGATTTAAGTCATGAAGTTTCAATAACTATACATTTCACATGAGAATTAAAAATTGAAATTCAATAACATTTTTGGTCGGATCTCCAAAACCAAAAAATATAATCAAGAAGAAGATACATAATGAAATATTGTATAATTATATTAAGAATTTTATCATTTTATTTACAATAAAAGAACACACAGACAAACTATAAAATTATAAATGGAATTACCAGACGCACGAGGAGGGAGTCTCAGAGGCAGATTTTGGATTTAACAGTCTCGGGTGTATATCTGCTGCTCAAGAGTGAAGACCACCTGGAATCAGCTTTGACAATTAGAGCCAGCAATCTTTTCAAAGCTTCACAAATCTCTGAGTCGTAACAAATGTCAAGCAAAGGAGCCGGCGCACACAGAGAGAAAACCGATGAAAACCGATCACATTTTCCTGAACAAAACCAAGGGCAATAAACTTTACAAAAAGTACCTCAGCACGTTACAATCAAATTTATCGGCAACTCACAACCAAAACATAAACAATCCAAAGATTGCTTCAGCAGCACCTCCTTTGCAGGCAGAAATCCTGGCCAGGAAAGATCAAATGACAGAACCTATTTCAATAGAGGCTTAAGCCCAACTATATCAACCAGATTCAGTCTTATCAGTGAGGATAAGATACCTAGGTCCTAGCTTAGACTAATCATACACGATTATAATCTGGTATAGTATCATCTGGAACAAGAGATGGAAAACAGCAAATATTAGCTCAGATCTGCTGCATTCTTGTCCATCAAGAACAAGAATACATGAAAAGAGGAAGGGAAAAAGAGGGAACAGACAAGCCGGTATCAGCATTCTAGCCTCTGTTTTTCTGCAAACGTTCCCAATCCATTACCAGCATCATCCATGAAAACTTGAATTCTAATATGGGGCAAGGCAAGTAATTGAGGTCATTGCAGGTATGAATGACGAAAGAAAAGAAGAAAAAGGCAAAACCTGTTTTAGAGAAAAAGGGAAAGTGATTTTCCCACAATGAAGAGGAGATCTAACGATGCTTTTGGTGACATCTCTCCACTTCTTGCATACACAAGCACAGGAACAATGCTTTTTCTGACAGCCACCGATCCTCGCTCGCCTCGACTCGCTGGATGATATCTCCAAGAAGCTCAGGAAGCATTTTGGACCAGCAATCCCCATCTGGAACCACTTCGGTTCCTTCCTTAGCTTCACAATCGCCATCTTCGAGCTGTTGCGATTGTTCACCCAATTTGATCCCTTCAGCTTTTAGGGTTTTGAGATCCTCGGAGGAACTCCTGAGACCCTTCCGATGACGAAAAACCCTCCTTAGAGACATTAATTTGCCTACCTTCTTCTCGTCTTTAGAGATGATCCATGGTTAGATCGAAGGAGAAAGAGAAGGAATTCTAGAGAAGCACAGGCCAGAGAGACTGCTGCAAGACAAGACTGAGTAACGATGGCATCGAGCTCGAAACTAAAGATCTGATAATTCTCGCACCCAGAACAGTCAAGGAAAGGGGTTTGGGTGGAGGCCCCTAATGTTTCTCCGTCATAAACTCAAGCTTGAGAAGCAGGAACCCTAAAATCAAAGAACCGTTCTAACCGTTTCTTGCACCAACAGCTTCTTCAACCTCTTGGCTCCTCCTCCTTCTTCTCCAGATGCATCAGAGTTGAAATAACGAAATGAGGGTTGGGCGGTTCCAGATTGGATTTTGTGTTTTTCAAAATATTTTGAAAATCTAAACTCAAACCACTGGTTTTTGAATTCGTATATACATGTATTATGTATGTTGTGTTTTTAAAAAGTATTAACTAATTGGTATGTAATACTAATACTTTACTTATACATTCATTCGAACCGCCCAACTCGGACCGCTGGGTCGTTCGTTGAACCAAACCGTTAGCAAAAAACAAAGAAAAAAATGTGGGTTTTGAATATTTTAATGGAAGGATGAACCCAGCCGTCCGAAAAGCCGTCCGATCTAATCGGACGGCTGGCTCCACCGTAGTGCGCATTAATTACGCACTACAGAAGCAAAATTGTCCCAACACACCCCAAGCCTATAGAGAAATCATCAAAAGTAGCCTATCAAGTACAGTAGACCTTGTTTCTTGTTCTTATTCTCCTCCTTTTCCCATTCTCGCTTCTTGTAAAGCCTTTCAAGAACACGCTTGGCCTCACACTGTGGGAAGCTGTCAAGGTCATAATAGTGGGGTGATATGTTCACCAGCCTGCAAAAGGGAACATGATCAACATGATTATCTGGAAAACCAAAAGCCTCACGGTCAAATGTGTCTGTTCTTTATAATAAAAAAATAAAAAAGAATTTGGATCAGTCAATTTGGTGCAACTCAAAATTCCCAAAAAATAGAAAAAATAGATCTACCCATTGTCACTGCCTTTAGATCATTGGAGAGAACCCATGAATCATCTACTTCTACTACCCTAATCCTTTTCAAATGATGTTTCACAATTAAGAGATAGCCTTTGACTCGGAACCCTGAAAAATACTTAGGCTTTGGGTTTTCAAGAGTTGACAATGGACAATAGTTCTCCACAAAGCAATTATTTAGCGTACAACCATGCAAGGAATTGCAGTTCTCAACCTATAGTCACCTACCAATTCAACTAAAACAGAAGCCCCACAACCATGGGCAGCATGCACCAATATCAACCTAATAGTACTATAAGTGGAAGATAGATCCCCAACTCTACTGATGCATAAACAAGGCAATGTAGAAGTGAACACTGGACCTTACCACTCTCCACGAACATCAGTAATAGTATGAATGAAATTCCGACTCGTCAACACATATTCATTGTAGATTACCCACTCCGGCTTGTGATCCAGGCAGTTAGAAGGATGAAGATGAACCGCCTAAACCAATAATTGAGGGTCAATACAGTAACAATTTTCTCTTCAATATACATGATATGAAAACAGTTTAATCTAAATAATATTTCATTAAAACAACAAATCACACAAAAAATATAGACCTGATTGTCTTTCACTGTTAGACAGTGACCAGTACACTCAAGGTGCGAAACCTGCATAAAATATCCGGCTAGCATAGCTTTCCTTATGTTTACGTAGTAGTCTCGACTGTTGTAGTATGTGCTGCATAACTTGAGGTTGAACCTTGCCATAATGCGAACCAACTGTTGTCTGACATTATCAGCAGCCTTCATGGTCCTATGATTGATGAAGTTTTCATAACACCACTGAGGATCTTCATCTGCAATATTCCATCACACAACAGATTCTTAGTTAGGTTTAAAAAGAAAAAATCCATTTAGACTTAAATAAGTAATTTAAAAGAGCAGAAAATTTGGTACTCACTATTTTGCTTGTAAGCATGATAGACATTTAGAAGTGTGAGGTGGTCTCCACCGATGTGCCCGAACCGAGCCTTCGCTTCATCTGCTTTTTGAGCCTCCTTAGGCCGGACAAAGCAATTGGGTACTAAAGAAAGAAATTGTTACAACAGAGGAGGCCCATGGTAGGTCAGCAGATGCATAGAGGCGAGACGACACCATTTTCTTCATGAGAGAATGTTGAGAAACTGCAAATATCTACATCAACAATTGGGAATTTCTATGGTGCATGCCAACCCAATGCATGAAACCCGAACAGGCAGTTGCTGATGACAAACCTAATTGGACAAAGTAAACAACCCTATTGCATGGTGCAAGAAAACTGCACACTTGCAAGATCCAGGACTATTTTATCTACCATTACCCCAGATATATGGCCTATATTTGATGCAAGAATCACAACTGTTTGCATGCGGCATAGAACTTGCAGTATAATCAATATCTCCATCACTGTGATACTGCACGTACTAAGCCCCATTGGGTCCACATAACGGAACAATGAGAGGAGGAGATCGAGAGAGATCGAGAGAGATTGGTAGAGATTCATAGAAAGAGTTTGAGAGAGATCGGGAGAGATTGAGAGACGAACCTTGCTTCGTCTTCCCAATTCGTGAGAGGAGATTGAGAGAGATTGAGAGAGACCGAGAGAGATTAAAAGATAAGTAATTCGTCGTTAAAGGAGATTGAGAGAGATCGAGAGTCTCATTATAAATTAAAATATCATAAATATCCCTACAAAAATAAATAAAGAAAAACAAAACAGTTCAAACTTAAAGGAATTGAAAAAATAGACAAGGACATAAAAAGACAAAAAAAGATGTGAGAGATCGAGAGAAATTAAAATTATTTATTATTAAAAATTAAAATGTCATAAATATCCCTATAAAAATAGGTAAGAAAAAGAAAACCCAGTGCAAAAGTGAAGGTATTTAAAAAAAAAAAGATAAGGATAAAAAAGGACAAAAAAAGATTTGCGATGAAAGAGGAGTACATGCTTTTATAATAGTAGTATGATTAAAAATTAAAATGTCATAAATATCCCTATAAAAAAAGGAAAAAAAAAAAAAAACACAAAAAAAAAAAAAAAAAAAAAAAAAAAAAGATAAGGATAAAAAAGCACAAAAAAAGATTTGCGATGAAAGAGGAGTACATGCTTTTATAATAGTAGTATGATATATATATATATATATATATATATATATATAATGAAATATTTAAATTTGACATAATAAATATGTCTTTCATTTAATAGTATATATGTATTTACAATATATTTTAAGATCGTATAATCACGGGAGTTTATATAATACATATAAAATGAGTCAAGGTCAAAGACCAGCCGTATGGTTGACTCCAGTGGCCGGTAACCACGAATCTCCAACGATAAAGATGGCCATAGTAAATTGTTCAGCTTCACTAGAGTTTCTAATGGCATGGAAACCATGCCATTTGACCCTCTCATCCAATTCAGCCCTTGGGGCTTCATTCCTGTATTCCCCGTAGTATAGAGTATCCAGGGCAAATTGCCCTTGCCACTCTAGCCAACCTTTGGTGTTGATGGCATCACTCAGGTAGCTTTGCATGAAAACAGTACATGAGAAAGGCCGCCATGGTCGGCCTAGGTAGGTCGAACTAGGACCAGAGGCAAGATCCGCTGTGACATTGCAAAACTGAAAAGAGAACCCATCTTTTCCTTTAGGATCATCACGACCCTGGGCAGTGATCGTGTTCTGCTGCCCAGGCAAACCTTTCATAGCCAAGATTTGGCATTGTTGAAAGACCACAGTGGCTCGACCAAATATAAAGTCAACAGTGCCAGAGATGTGACACTCACGGTAGAACTGATAGTTGAGGTGTGCATAAAGAGTGTCCTGGTATCCATGGATGCCACATCTGAACTCGACAGCAATGCTACTGCCTAACCATTTTGAGGTCCTGCCGTGTTTTCAACGGTAAGGTCTCTAGCTATGAACCCTTTACCAAACACAGCTGCAAACACCAATTTAACAAATCAAAGTGTTAAAAATATGATCTACAATTCTCGAAGATGTTCCTAACAGGCACACACCTTAACCACTTTGACTGAAGCATATTATGTGCCCTATGTTTCTCTCTGGTTTATATGTTCTGCATGGCTCAATTACAAATGACCATGTTATGTGGTTCTCACCTTCTCCTGATCCACGACATATTATTTGTGTCCATTTACCATAAAGCTTGAGATCCACAAGAGTCTTAAAATAACTCTAAATCTATATTTTCATTTTGCTAATTGAATGTCCAAGTAAGAGGAGCATCTTTTATCAATATAATATTTCCTTTCTGAAATAGAATTGGGTACTTTACATTTTGAATGAACTGGTCTATTTATTTAAATCAAACATTTAAGCAAAGAAGATGACCTACTTCTATTCTTCCTATGGTTACAGTAGTTGTTAGAAGCCCATGCTACTATCCACTAATTTATGTTTTATTGCTATTGGTATTCAAATGCACAAACCTAAAATGAAATCAACTGTTGAGTCTTACTGTTATTGGGCATTTATTTTCTCCACTAATCACAACATACTGGATTCTCCACTAATTAACAATCAAAATGACTTCCAAGCAAGCAATCAACATCAATTGAATATAAGGTGAAGGAAAAAAATAAAAAAATCAATGGCTAGTTATTTTAATAATTATTAAAAAATTTATTTATATACTCACAATCTTAAAGCATTAGTTTTTCTTGAGAAGTTCTTGTTCAGAAAAGGTGATCAAATGCTGCTTGACTCGAAGTTATCTTCAATTTTCAGTGATTAATTCTTTCGCACAAGTAAGTGGCTTCCTCCATCTTTATTGATTTCTTTTTATTTGAAGAAATTTGTTTCGTTCTTAAGGTTCGAACAAATGATATTTTTTAGGCGAAAATTTGATAATCCGTCTCTCGTTTTTCGAAAATTAATGTTTTGATCTCGATACATTTATCTTTGCTTTGAAAAAGAAGAAATCATGCTTTATGAGTCATGATTACTTGAAAGGAAGTTGTTACCAAATCGCCTTTCGAACACGTTGTTTTACTCGATTTTTTGAGAATTGTAGCAGCAAGATTGAGACTTTGTCTTCTTAAATAAAAGCAAAAGTCGTCAGAATACTGTCAGATGACATCGTCTTTTCTTGTTTTATTCTTAACATTTGATTCAATTTAGATTATAAAACGGTTGGTTACAAATTGCCTTGGAAACGAAGTTAAGCTTCTCTCTTACTTTATTGTCAGAATGTCAAGGAATCAAAGCAACATACCTATTGAATTGTTTATTTCAATAAAGTAAGATTTGACATGCTTTGACTTTTTTTTAATGTTGGTTATTTTGTAAGTGACGTCATTGTCATTCTATATGCTGGTTCGAGTTTAGAAGAATTGGCCTCCAACTTATTACAATTCTTTTTTGGACTCGGTTTTTTGAGATGGACATAGAACAATTTTATGTTTAAAGAGTTTTTTGAAGAAAAAAAAAAACTTTATTTGAGTTTGATGCAAGGTGCTGTCGTTTTGCAACTTTGCAAACTCTGTCAGATGTTATTAGTGTTAGTGTGTGTTGGGGTTAATCTGGTAATTTGTACCTGTTTTAGTTATGAACCGAACCGGTTTGGTTTTTATGGTTCATACCTAATTATATTAGGGGTTGGGGTTGGCTCGCACGATGTATGCAAATCATTTTTTCTTCATTTTGGGTTATTCCTCTGTTACGGTTCTTGAAGCTGCTTGAAGGAAATTCCATGGCAGTCGTCTTCGGTCACCTGTATCTCTGGTTTTAGTTGGTTCTTGGTGAAGATAATAGAGGGCTTTTGATCGCTGGAGTGAGGTGAACACTCGATGGTCTTTTGGAGATCAGAGGTTGCTTATATCAGGTGTTTCGTATTCCTTTCTTTCTTCTTCTAGGTCTGTAATCTCCCAAATTACTTAGTGAATTGGACTCTATCCCGAGTCCCGGAGACATAGGCTCAAGAGCCGAACTCCGTCATCAAACGCCTGTGTTTCTTCTTCTTCTTCTTGCTTCTGTTTTCTTGTTAAATCACAAGACCGAATCGTTAGGCTAGGTTAGGGTTTATAGGTTACATATTTCTTTTGATTTAATTGATAATTAATATGAGTTAATCACCTAATGCTAATGTAAATTGAGACCTGGGAACATCAAATTGGCATCAGAGCTGAGGTTACCCTGCTAGCCTGAGACAGCCGGTGTTTCGGTTTATTTTTCTTGTGATTGATAATTAGATGGATTAGGGCTTTTGTTTAGTTCCTATATCTAATTCGATTGTATGATCTCATATTGCAATAGGTTGATTACTAACTTTAATTCTGGTCATATAAACATGCTTCTGCTGCTTCTCAAGTTAACTGTATGTATTCGGTTCTTTCAGTGTGACTTGTGTTGACTCTGTAGTCTGTATTACTTTATGTATGAGAGTTAATTTGAAAATATACATTTGATTTGTATGGTCTCTGCCCTCTGATATATGTTTTTATTTGGTTCTCATAGTCTGATATGTTTATATTCATATATGCTTTCCCATAATCTGAATATATGTCCATAAGGCTTCAGTTCTATGCTGTAACCCTGATTACATGTTCATATATGCTTTTGGCTCTTTGTATGATCTGATTAAAATTGATGATATACATAATATGTTTTTTTGTGTGTATAGTTTCGCTCGTAGCCATGTTAGCTTTGAGTTAGTTGTTATCAAATTAGGTTATGTATGTTATTTACATCTAATTTGATTGTTTGTTCTCATACGGTTCTTAGGTTTTTTACATGTGTTAATTTTCTGATTTTGCATATACCTGCTTCTGTTGTCCCCTGATCATATTCTGTCCTATGCTTGAGAAGAATTTTAATTAGTGTAATGGAATAAGCCTATGTATGAGAAGATATTCTGAGATGATTAATTCTTGATTAATCACTGATTTTTATAATTTTGCTGAATATTATTTTTTTTTTTATTTATAAAATTGCATTATTACATTAGTTTGTTAATATTGGCACTTTACTTGGTTTGTATTGGCCTGTTGTGTTAACATCTAATGCTGATGTTTTTTTTTTTTGTTTTGAATGATATTAGCAAACAAATTGTGATTAATTGATGCTTGATTAGTTTAATCTTCCTTTCTCAGAATTGTTTATATCAGTTGTGTGATTTACCTGCTCCAAAGTGGAGTTAAGCAAGGGTTTCTGTCTACCAGGGGAGGATACTCCTCCCAGTGTGGTTAGTGTAGTTACCACAGGCTCTAGTAGAGCTGTAGGTCTAGGGGGGAACCCTAGCTACCTAAGTTTGGATACTCCTATGGGGGGTTCCAGGGTAGATATTGAGAAGTTTGATGGCACAGGGGACTTTGGGATTTGGAAGAGGAAGGTTCGAGCTTTAATGGCTCAGCAAAAGCTCCTAAGATCAATAGATGACCCAGATGCTTTCTTTGAAAGTATTGATCCAGTCTTGAGGACTGAAGTGATGGAAAATGCAATTGGTTGCATGCTCTGGAACATCACAGATGGGGTTATTAGGTGTCTTGATGATGATGACAACACTCCTATTAAAGTTTGGAATAAGCTTGAGCAGATCTATCAGAAAAAGAATATAGGTAACAAAATTTATTTGAAGGAGAGGTTGTATGGGTTTAAGATGGACCCTACAATCAGCCTTGACAAGAACCTAGATACATTTAAGAAGCTGATTCAAGACTTAGCTAATACAGGGGAGAAGACTAAATTGGAAAATTAGGACTTGTCTATTATCCTATTGAATTCACTTCATAATGATTATCTTGTTGTTAAGAACTCAATCAAGTATGCTTGTCAAAACATTTCCCTAGAACAACTGATTGATGCCTTAAAGAATAGGGAGTCTGAACTATTGGCTTCTGGTATGACTAAGGGCAATGGGGAGAATCTGTTTGTTAAGGGTAAAGGCTCTTACAAACAAAGGAGACCCAAAGGGAAGGGAAAAGTATTTGAAAGTCATGAGAATAACAATAAGAATAATAATGGGAACAACAAGTCTAATGCAAACCTCAAGAGATGCTTCTTTTGTAAGAAAGTAGGACACTTTAAGAAAGATTGTTTTCCATATAAGAGAAAACTGCAAGAAGATGAGACAACTAATAATAATGTGCCTAATTCTGGTGAAATAAACATGTTTGAGGTCCTTTGATGACCTAGGTGCTTTTTGTGTTAGCATAAATCTTGTTTTAAGACCTGGTTGTTTGGGTTTCCATTGGGTGCACACTTTGGTTTATCCTATTTTGTTTCTTTGTTAAAAGGAGATGGTCTATTTATTTTTAAGGTGATATGCTTGTGTAAGGACGTTGTTTATTTTTTCATAAATCTGAGACAACATGTTTTATGCCTGTTTTTCTATTGGTTAAGATATACCTTGTTGTGTGAGAATTCTTGACCAATTATGATAGTGATGGCATGTTATGTATTTGTTGTTGTTTTGTACTCTCATGGATGCTTTTATTGGCATTGGTATACATGTATGACTGAGTTTTGTAATGCTAGAGTGGTAATAGGTGGTGTTGAGACTGTTTATTACAGTTGGTTACACATGAGGATTCCTATTTCACTTGTTATAGCATTAGGTATATCCCTCTTTTTTTTTTTTTTTGGAGAGGTATAGTCTCCATATGTTTAGCATGAGTGCTAGTTTTTTTGACATAGTGTTGTCAAGTGTTTGGAGAGGTTGGTCTCCAGGGGGAGAGGTTTGTTCTCCAGTTCAGCATTGGTGTTGGTCTTGACATAGGTGTTGTCAAGAGGGTGTGTCCTCACAGGTTGGGGTTCACATGATATTCAGGGGATATGGTCTGTCAGCTTGTATGATTTTGATTTGGGAGTAGTTATTGTCAGATTTATTGAGTTGTCTGGTAAGATGACTTGCACCAGTTTTATTGGTTAGATTATGTCTTGTTTGCAGTTAGATTTTTATGTGGTCATTGAGTCTGGTCTGGTTGGTCAGAGTTGTCAAGTCTTATTGAGTTTACTTCTTTTATCTCTGGTTTGGTTTCTACTCTAGGTGACCTAGATGTGTCTAGTTGTGACTTGTACCCGTCATGTGTAGTGAGTGGGTGAAGAGGTCTTGGTTTGAGTAGTGGTAGTAAGCCAGTGATGGATTGAGGAAGTGTTATTGCCTATTTGGGTTTGTTTAGAATATTTTCATCTTGTTGGTTAAATGTAAGGCTATTAGAATGTTTGCTATCCTGAGTTACTCTCTTCATTATTTTAATGGGTAATTGGATACTTGTTGTCTTTCTTTACTTTAGTGTGGAAGAAAGAAAGATTTGCAACTTCTTTAGGCATTTTAACAACTAAGTTTGGAAATATAACTTGTTAATGAATTCTGTTGTGATTTCATTTAAATACCCTTGGCATTGATATATAAGACTTGATGGTTGAGTTTTTTGCATTGTATTTGCATTTTAGGTTGACAGTTGCCTCTAGTTTCTCATTTCATTTTCTATGTCTTATATCTGCATCTATGTGGTTTAACATATTGATTGCATGTTTGTATTCGTTTGGGAAGGTTTTAAAATCAGAATTTGAAATGAAAATACATGGATTTGTTAGGAATTTTCTAAGTTTTGGGATCTACTGGTTAAGGGGGAGAGATTTATGCTTACTTGTTATGTTTTATATATTTGAATTGTTTAAATCTCTTTTCTCTAATTGGTTAAGTTCTCTTATGTATCATGTGATATGTTTTAGACTTGACTTGGCTCAGATTGTAAGCATTTGTAGATTCATGGGCTGTATTGACATTGTCAATTATGTCAGGATCCATGTTGTTCATCTGTTGATGTTGTGAGGTTCTGTTAATCTAGGTTGGTTTTGGATATCACCATGGATTTCTTGAAGTTTATACAAGTCTCTTGTTTAAAGTCTTACTTGTTTTAATTCATATATTTATTATGCTTGTGTTGGCATGAGTAAGTCTATGTGGTGGGTTATTATCTTTTGTGGGGATTGTTCATTTATCTATGGTGTGGTGATGTCCAGGTATGTTTGTGTTTGTTTATTAGGTTTGCATATGTTGCAATTTTAGGGGAGATGCTGCCCAAATTTTTATAACTCTTTCTCTGTTTGTCTCAGTTATGAGATATTTGCTTGGTGTGTGCATGTGTTCTCTTCATAGTTATATGAGTGAGTTATGAGTTATGAGTTATGATTAGGGTTTCTCTACCTGGTGCAGTTTGTTGCATGGTGTATCTGCATGGAGTCATTAGTGTTGCATAGTTAGTATGTGTCTAGGTATTTTGCATATTTATTTTGCTTTGTACTGTGGTTTTCTTTTGTCTTGTGTGTGCAGATATACGTGGATGATGACGGTTGTATCCAACTCACTGTAGTTAGTTTTTGGGGGAATACAGATTAAGGGGGAGATTGTTGGGGTTAATCTGGTAATTTGTACCTGTTTTAGTTATGAACCGAACCGGTTTGGTTCTTATGGTTCATACCTAATTATATTAGGGGTTGGGGTTGGCTCGCACGATGTATGCAAATCATTTTTTCTTCATTTTGGGTTATTCCTCTGTTACGGTTCTTAAAGCTGCTTGAAGGAACTTCCATGGCAGTCGTCTTCGGTCACCTGTATCTCTGGTTTTAGTTAGTTCTTGGTGAAGATAATAGAGGGCTTTTGATCGCTAGAGTGAGGTGAACACTCGATGGTCTTTTGGAGATCAGAGGTTGCTTATATCAGGTGTTTCGTATTCCTTTCTTTCTTCTTCTAGGTCTGTAATCTCCCAAATTACTTAGTGAATTGGACTCTATCCCGAGTCCCGGAGACGTAGGCTCAAGAGCCGAACTCCGTCATCAAACGTCTGTGTTTCTTCTTCTTCTTCTTGCTTCTGTTTTCTTGTTAAATCACAAGACCGAATTGTTAGGCTAGGTTAGGGTTTATAGGTTACATATTTCTTTTGATTTAATTGATAATTAATATGAGTTAATCACCTAATGCTAATGTAAATTGAGACCTGGGAACATCAGTGTGTTACACAAATATGTGAAGCAACATTGACAAAACGGCTGATTGAATTTGAGAGTGCAACATCAGGGGGCAAGAGATCAAAAACATCTTCTGATTCCCATTGGCTCGTGGTAATGCATGTGAGAGAGAATTATATCTTTCTGAAAAACATGGATGGGGTACAACTGCTTCAATCAAAATCGGTATTCCTTTAATTTCTCGGGCTTGTGGGACTTGCGTAACCACTACAGAACTGCTAATTTTTATGGCATTGAGGGTGGGATTTTGTAGAGCTGCAGGTTTGTATGGCTCTCTTTTCCCAAGTAATCCACGTCTCGAAGATATTGTTTTCCTTAATCATCTAGTAGTATCTCCGGAACCGATTGAGCTCCAATTCCGAAGTAGAATGGAAGGAACGTGTGCTCTTAGCTTCTTCCTCCAGAAGCTTCTATGTCTAAGTTTGTAGAATTACCTTCGAGAGGAAATCCTGTCAAGGGACGGGATTCTTCCATGGTTTTAGAAATATATATATATATATATATATATTCAATTGTGTAACTGCTAGTGGACAAAGGTCACTATCCTCTGATGAGGAAAAGCCAACAACAACTGTATCCGGAACGGAAGTAGCAACCAATGCTCAGATTTCCATTTGAGCCCACATGCTGGTGCAGAATGTGAATTGCATGCTGCTATATATGCTTCCAATAAAGATACTGCAAGAAAGTAAAGGCTGTGAGATGCCTGTGGGTTATGTCCAGATTCCTGTGGGAATCGCTGGTCCATTGTTGCTCAATGGAAGGGAATATATGGTGCCTTTTGGCAATCACTGAAGGTCGTGCGGTGGCTAGTAACCACAAGCGGTTTTTTTAACTCATGGATAAAGTTGCGTTTTGATACCTCTTCAATTCTTCACTTCGAATTGATATTGAGGTAATAGAAAAACGGCCTTTCCCGGCGATTGCGGGATATTGCTCTCAGCCATGGGCCACTTCTGTGGGATTCACATCCTCTGTAATTCCTTTCTCTGCAATTCCCTACAATTCTCTCATAGGATTGTGCCATGTGGCATTTAAGTAATTTAACGGTTATCCAATTTAAACTAAATTTGAATTGTTTTTAAACCCACCCATAAATTTGAATTTTATTGAAACTCTAGTTTGTTGGGTAACCGATGGATTACTTAAATGCCACATGACATAATCCTACGAGGGAATTGTAGGAAATTGCAGAGAAAGGAATTACAGAGGATGTGAATCCCACTTCTGTGGCAGCAGCAATAGTTCAGGGGCTTCATGGTAACTTGCTTAGGCCTTACCTCTGCTGCTCTACTTCTCTGAAGCTAAGATGAGCATCTTCAGTTAGTTTTTTAAATAATATATTCATGGAAGATTTTTTGCTTCAATCTGAGATTCAAGTTTTTGTGATAATGGGATTGATAATTTAAAGAAAAGAAGAGGAAAAGGAAAACCAAAGTGCCTTAAATGATTTTTTGAATATTCCTCTTCCTTGCTTGATTTAATCAATCCATGGTCAATTTTTCAAACTGAATTCAAAAGATTAGATGCTTTTCTACATGAAATATCAAAACTGAAGTTATATGTTTTCTTTCTGATAATGCCATGATTATTGTCAATGTTTATATATTTTGATATGATTAGAATCAGTTGATCAAAAAATTTGTGGGAATTCGACCATAGATCATCGATCAATTTTATGAAAGATGAATGTGTTGAGATGGGAATTGTCCCTCTCTCTATCTTTTCTCCTTCGATTTCTTTATATTATTTTTTATATATGAAGAAAATTGGTTATGAAATCTAGAATATGATTTCTCTTAAGTGGCTGGCTTTGTTAGCTGATTAAAGCCCTTTCTTGTGGTTTATATGCATGGTATATTAGATGGGTAATATTTGATTGAAAAAACCTCAAATTGAACCTTTAAGCCATGAAATTTGAAATAAGACACCCATCTTTTTTGGGTTGCTATTTATTTTACGTTTCTATTGATAGTATACAAAAAGAAAGGATTTGAATAAAGTGAACAAAGTGTTGGCTTTATCACTGTCGAAATCCAGAAAGAAACTGCCACTTACTCTCTTCTGTCAAGAATGTTTTTTTAACATTTTTGAAAGAAAAAAAAAAGAGGGAAAAAGAGAGAACACCTAAATAGAGATATGCGTCCAATTAACCTGACCAAGTTGGAGACCTTCATTGAGTTTAAAATCAATTCAAGAAAGAGAAACAAAATTTGGATGAAAGAGTCTTGAATTTGTTCTATAAAAGACTATTGTGTTTTTTTTTTATTCAGTCTCATGATTCTTGTGTCATTGATTATTGGTCTTATAAATAAAAGGACATGTCTCTTAGGTTTCTGTTTCATATCAAGTGATTCATATCAGTTTTAAATTTTGTGGATTCTAATAGAGTGAATGATACGGACAAAGAGTATATTAATTATAAAACCTACATGAACAAGCCTGAAGGGTATGTCATGAGAGGTTTCGAAAGACTATAGATCAATTCAGTCATTTGATCTTAAATAAGCACATAAATTATGGTACAAAAAAATTTGACGAAATAAGTAAAGAGCTTTGGGTTTCAAACAAGTAATTTTGATAAATGTCTGTACTGTACTATAAGTTTGTGTCAAATAAGGTCATAATTATTTGCTTATATGTAGACGGCATGCTTATTCTTGGTTCTAATCATTCTGTAGTGAGTGACATCAAAGAAACCTTAGCTAAAGAATTTGACATGACGGATCTTGGTGTTGTAGACATCATTCTTGGCATGAAAGTAAGTTTTTTTTTTTTTTTTTGCAAGGAATTACCCTTAACCAATCTAATTGTATTGAAAAACTACTTTCTAGATGGGGATACAGTGGATGCAAACCAATAGAGACACCATATGATTATAACAGTCTGTATCAAAAGATAGTAAAGCTATGAATCAGTTAAAATATTCTAAACTGATTGGTAGTCTTATGTATGCAATGAGTTGCATTAGGCCAGACATAGCCTATACAGTAGGCATGCAGAGTTGCTTCACATGTAATCCTAGTACAGAGCATTGGAATGCCCTCAAAAGGTTAATGAGATATCTTAAGGGTATTACAAAATATATTCTTCTCTAAATTGGACAAATAATTCTGATGCATCTTATTGCTCAGAAATAAAAACAACAAATCTACTAGTGATTATTCTTACACTAGGTGAAGTGGCTATTAAGAGGAATTATATTCTCTAGCCTCAGAAGAGATAAGGCAGAGAGTGGATAAAAGATCTGATCCTGGATATTCCTATGATTAACTTGAAGTTTGTTTTGTGATAATCAAGCAACAACAATGATAGCTAATACCTCACTTTTTAATAGTAAGAGGAGACAAATTAGGCTAATGCAGATTGTGTTGAATTATCTAATAAAACAAGAAGTGATCACTTTAGTTGATCAATATAGAACATGGCAGATACCCTTACAAAGGGATTGAAATACAGATCGAACATTCAAGATTGTGGGGGAGATGGGGTTAAAGACCATATAGATAGATAGGTCTTAATCCAATTATATGTTATTTTGAATTGTTGAAATTTCATCTAGCCATAGTTAGCATTCATGACAATTTGCATATTTCAGATAATTTGGCATGATTGTGGAGTATAGAGGCTTGTGAAATCATTCAACATTGATGATATAACAAGCTTTGTATGAAGCTTGATTAGCTTATCATTCCATTCAAGGAATATGAAAATTGTTGATATGTTTCAATGATGTTATTGTTATCTTTATATCATTCCACATCTGATGATATGTCTTCCATAGAAAGGTTTATCATTCCAAATTTGATGATATAACCAATAAACTATGTTGGACACGATAACTCTAACATTCCAAATAGAAACATGAAATGGTTCTTTGTAAAAGAAACCTTTAGATCTTGTTATTGTATAGAAACTTGATGAGAATGCAAATTATGTTGAACATGATTTCAATAGAAACATGGAATGGTTCTTGTAAAAGAAAGAAACCATTTAGATCTTGTTTTTGTATAGAAACTCTATGAGAATGTGAATGATTTTTCAGTCATCATGTGGGTTGTACTAAGTTCTTTTGATTGAGCTAGAAACTTATGCAAATGATTGAATTCATATATTATGAAATTCATATTTTGGTAAATTTGCAATGAATGGCGAAAATGGAGGAGCGAATCCAATCATCTGGTTTGATGAAAAGATTTATTTGACAAGTAAAATCACTCAAAGCTGTCAGGATGGATCTCGATAGGAAAGATTCACTTTAAGAGTAAATCGTTCAAGGATGCAACGAACAGTTGTATTGTTCTATGTGAGAATAAGTAATTCAATCCAATAAGAACTTCTAATTAGATTGGGTTTAGATTTGTTCTAAAAACTCAGGTTTGGATTCACAGTGTTCTTTTGGATTTTATTGAATACTATTCTTTTTTGAAAAGTTATGAATGATTCTGTATTGAGTTTGAACATTACATTTCTAGGACTATTGTTAGAGCCATATAGAACATAGGAGGAGATTGTTGAGGTATTTGAGTTATACCCAACTTGTGTTGAGGTACTCAAGTAATACGCAACTTATTGTTGAAGTATTTGAGTCATACTCAACTTATGTTCTAATATGAGCCATTAGATTAGTTACAATCTAACGGTGTAATGGGCCTTTATAGGAGAGTCCTATTGCCAATAGATCTCAGTATTTATTCTATAAATACTAGCTGGAAGCAGCGGTCTAGGTATTCCAAACTAGATACTCAGGGTATATTGCTTTAAGCAACCTCGTGCTTAAACCCTAACCCTAACAATCTTAAAGCATTAACTTTTCTTGAGAAGTTCTTGTTCAGAGAAGGTGATCAAATGCTGCTCGACTCGAAGTTATCTGCAATTTAGAGTGAGTTAACTCCTTCGCACAAGTAAGTGGCTCCTTCTATGTTTACCTGGTTTCTTTCTAAAGAATAGAATTTTCTTTTAGAAATTTGTTGTAATTCATGAATGAATTAGGTGGAACAATTTTCGTTTCGATTAAGAAATCCGATCAGTCGTAACACTCAATAACGAGTATTTCGGATGAATGACCAGGCGTAATGATCAACATTAAAGGGTACTTTAGCTCCTGCAAGTTATTATAATGATTGAACTTTTAACAAAGTAGTTATTATTTTTTCTCTTTCCTGAATTGAGTTCCTTTTTCGGTCATGCGTTGAAATTGGAGATAATATTAACTCGTTTGCAGAGAAACAAAAGCAAACGACTTTATTGTTCTTAAGGTAGACATAAAGTTTTTCCTTTTTGGAATTTATTCTGACAACCATACTTTTTGGTTAACCTGACAATGACCTTTTTTCTTGGAATTAGGTTTTTGAAGTAGACATAAAGTGTTTTTATGTTTAAAAGGTTTTTAAACAAAAGACTAACGACTTTATTGTTTTTCGATTTTCTAAATCAATTTTATTCTATTTCTCCCTCTTTCATTGCATTGAACTTTGGTAAGGAAACGTATGAGTGTAATCAATCTTTGTTTCCGATTTCCTTTTGTTGTAATTCCATGCTTTGAAAAGAAGGTAACAGAAATATTGTTTTGATACATTTGTTGATTCTGACAATAAACAGTGATAAAGCAAAGAAAGATTAGACATTGCTTTATTTCCCCTTTTCTCTCTTTTCCAACTGTACATCATAATTTTGAAAAGCAAGATTTGATGATGTTTTTTAATTCGGTAATGAAAGTCTGATTATGATTCGATTATTTCTATATGCTGAAATCATGACGACTGATAACACTGAGCCTAGACATTTTGTAGCCATGGTAGGCGCAAAGGAGGTCAAGACTAGTACTTCTTCAGATTGGTGATTGGACTCAGGAGCTACATGTCATGTTTGCCACAATAAGAACTTGCTGACTGACAACATCAAAGTTTCAGAGACTATAACAGTTGCAAATGGAGCATCAGCCATGGTAACCCATAGAGGAACTGCAAATCTGATTCTATCTTCAGGTAAGAAACTAACTTTAAAAGATGTTAAAGTATTTCCTAATTTAGAAAAGAATTTAATTTCACTTAGCCTTTTATGCAATGTTGACATGTGTATTTCTTTTCATAGTGGTAGTATAACTTTAACTGTTAACTCTCACTACTTTGGACGTGCTTATCTAATTAATGGTATGTATAAACTAAGTTTAGGAAATGAGACCATAAACCATATTAGTTCAAGCTTAATTAATCCTATTACATTTCATTATAGATTGGGACATGTGAACTATAGGAAGATGGTCCATTTTTCCAAAATTTATAACATACCATTAGATAAGTCTAAAGGTTTTAACAAATGTGAAGTGTGTGCCCAAACAAAATTACTAGAAAACCTTTTCGTCAAGTTTCTAGAAGCACACAACTTTTAGAATTAATACATTCTGATCTTTGTGATTTAAAAAATTTCACAACTCGAGGAGGACGGAAGTATTTAATTACCTTTATAGACAATTTCTCCAGATATTGTCATATTTATCTGTTAAAATCAAAAGATGAAGCATTTGAAAAATTCAAGACTTTTAAGAGTAGAGTTGAAAATCAGTTAAATTTGAAAATTAAACAACTTAGAAGTTGTTGGTGCAACCTAGAGGGGGGGGGGGTGATTAGGTTGTACCTAGTGGTTTATACCAAACTCTTGGTTTGGTTGCAATTTCAAAATGAATTAACGATTAAAAAAGAAATCTAATGAAAAAAACAATCACAAACACATAATTTATTGTGGTTCGACTCTACGAGTCTATGTCCACTCCTCTTTTAGCCTCAAGAGAGTATTTCCACTAACGAATCTCTTTCAATACAATGGGTAGAGAATCAAACCCTTACAATCTTCGTTACGGGGCAAGAGTACCCTTTACAATCTTTGTTCATGGACAAGAGTACCCAATACAATAAATTCTAATCAACCTAGACTAGAATTAAATAAGCAATTCAAAATACAAAAAGTATTAGATATTACCTATCAAAGGAGAGTAACACTTTACCCTTTGAGTGCGAGTGATGCAATGAATGAATCAAGAATAGCAAGCATCAATATACTTCAGCGGCTTTCAATAACTCCAAGCTTTGCTTTAGTAAAAGCTTTAACTTTGGAATATCCCTCAAAGTCAAACGGAGTTGGGAGGACATCAATAATGATAAAAACACCATGAATTTGCTTTTTCACTTGTGAGTGAATAATGGTTTGATGGGGGAGAAGAATAATTTTCAAATGGGGGTGATTGGGCTTTTATAGACCTCAATTCACTGCCCTCCCCATTTCCCCAACGGATATAAAATCTCAGCGAGATTTTAGTCTAGACGGTCAGCCGTCTCAAAAGTATCCGTTGAAAACAGCTATTGAGGATATTCTCTTTAAACTAGCCGTTATAGTCAAATCAGGGCCAGACGGACGTCCGTCTGGCCTGGACTGGCCCAGATGAGCGTCCGTCTAGTCTTCTGTTGATTTTGAGAAACAGAGTCATCAGAACAGACGGTCGATCGTTTTCTCAGACGAACGATCATCTGAGCTCTATTTTGCTGAACAATTTTGGGCTGGGACATGGCTTGGGTTTTTGGATCTTTTTGTCAACCCTAAGCGTTGTACACCTTACTAACATGTCCTAGGTCACTCTATTAACATGAATTACATATTACGGATGCATTTACGTGTGTGTGTATGCGAAGGTGTCCTAAGCCCTAAGTCTTGATCTTTGACTTGGTCTTTGGCTTGATCTTGATCAACGGTCTTGATACTCCTCTTGACTTTGGTTCTTTATCTAAGATGGTTTGAGTTGATCTTGAGCTTGACTTTCCGGTAATTTCTTTGATCCAATTATTTACATCGAGTTTCTCTGTAGTGATGAGCTGGACAAAACATATCTACATGGAAACATTAGTAGAGTGTTTGTCATCATCAAAACTGATTGGAGACTGATGTGGCAAATTTTGACATGGCATTTTCAACAGAAGTGATAGAGGAGGTGAATATTCTTTGACAGAGTTCAAAACTTTTTGAGCCTCTGAAGGTATAATTTTTGAAACTACTGCACCTTACTCACCCCAATCAAATGGCATAGCTGAACGTAAAAACAGGACGTTAACAGAAATGTTGAACTCCATGTTGTTGACTCTGTGGCATGCCTTCCTGTTATTGGGGAGAAGCAGCATTAACTGCGAATCACATTCTAAACAGGTTACACACTCAAAATTGATTGAGACTCCATATGAACTATGGTATAAACATCATTGTAGAATTGACCTCTTAAAGACCTGGGGTTGTATTGCTTATGTAAGGATACAAGATCCAAAAAGACCAAAGGTAGGACCTAGAACAAACATTTGTGTATATCTAGGATGTGCGGAAGATAATGCTGCAGACCGGTTCTTGGATCTATCAACCAATGTGGTGATAGAATCTAGGGATGCAGTGTTCTTTGAAGATAAGTTTCTTGGAAATCAAAGCAGAACCTTACCAGGTCCAACAGAAATGGTTATAGAATCGATAATGGAATCTGAACCAATAACTGTTGACACTAATCCCAGTTTGATCATTGAAGCAGAACTTAGGCATACCTCTAAAAGAGATAGAGTACCCAAAGATTTTGGTGATGACTATGTAACCTACCATTTAGAGAATGATCCATCTACCTATAAGGAAGCAATGAGATCTAGGGATTCTTTGCTATGGACAGAGGCAACTGATGATGAGATGCATTATTTACAACAAAATAACACATGGACATTAGTTGATTTACCTAAAGGTGCCAAAAGTGTAGGTTGTAAATGGGTATTGAAGAAAAAACTAAATCTTGATGGTTCTGTAGCTCGGTATAAAGCACGTCTAGTAGCTCGTGTAGCTAAGGGCTATACTCAAGTTAGTGGGGTGGATTACTTTGATATCTACTCACCGGTCTGCCATCTAGCCACGATTAGAATTCTTCTTGCTTTGATATCTATTGAGCACTATGTTGTGCATCAAATGGATGTAAAAACAGCCTTTCTCAATGGAGACCTAACTGAAGAAATTTACATGAACCAACCTGAAGGGTATGTCATGAAAGATCTCGAACATAAAGTTTGTAAACTAAACAAATCTTTATATGGTCTTAAACAAGCACCTAAATTATGGCATCAAGAATTTTACAAAATAGTAAAGAGCTTTTGGTTTCAAACTAGTAACTCTGATAAATGCCTTTACTATAAGTCTATGTCAAATAAGGTTGTAATTATTTGCTTGTATGTAGACGATATGCTGATTCTTGGTTCTGATCATTCTGTAGTGAGTAACATCAAAGAAACCTTAACTAAAGAATTTGACATGATGGATCTTGGTGTTGTAGACACCATTCTTGGTATGAAAGTAAGTTTTTCTGAGCAAGGAATTACCCTTAGCCAATCCAGTTATATTGAAAAACTACTTTCTAGATGGGGATACAGTGAATGCAAATTGGTAGAGACACCATATGATTATAACAAAAAGCTTCTACCAAATACTGGTAAAGCTATGAATCAGTCAGAATATTCTAAACTGATTGGTAGTCTCATGTATGCAATGAGTTGCACTAGGCTAGACATAGCCTATACGATGAGGCATCTTTGAGTCGCTTCACATGTAATCCTAGTACAGAGCACTGGACTGCCCTTGAAGGTTAATGAGATATCTTAAGGGTACTACAAACAATAACCCTTTCTATACTGGACATCCTCCAATTTCGGAAGGATATTCTGATGCATCATGGTGCTCAGACATAGGAAACAGAAAATCCACTAGTGGTTATATATTTACACTAGGTGGAGCAGCTGTTGCGTGGAAATCTAAAAGACAGACTTGCATTGCTCTGAGCTCTATGGAATCAGTATTATATGCTCTAGCCTCAGCAGGGGATGAGGCAGAGTGGATAAGAGATTTGATTCTGGATATTCCATTGGTTAACTTGAAGGTAACTTCTTTGAGTTTGTTTTGTGATAATCAAGCAACGACAATGATAGCTAATAACTCACTTTATAGTAGTAAGAGGAGACAAATTAGGCTAAGACAGGCCGTGCTGAATTATCTTATTGAACAAGGAGTGATCTCTTTGATTGTTGTAAGATCAAAGAAGAACACGGCAGATGCCCTTACAAAGATCGAACATTCAAAACTGTGGGGGAAATGGGGTTAAAGACCACATAGGTAGGTCTTAATCCAAAATTCTATGTTTTTTTGAAGTGTTTCGAATATGATCTAGCCATTATTAGCATTCATGACAATGTACATATTTCAAATAATTTGGTAAGATTGTGAAGTATAAAGCTTTGTGAAGTCATTCCACTTTGATGATGTAGCAACCTTTATATGAAGCTTGATTGTCTTATTATTCCAAACAAGAAATATGGAAATTGTTAAATATGTTTCAATGATGTTATTGTTATCTATATATCATTCCACATCTGATGATATGTCTTCCATAGAAAGATTTGTCATTCCAATTTTGATTATACAATCAATAACTATGTTGGACAAGATGATTATAACATTCCAAATAGAAACATGGTATGGTTCTTGGTAAAAGAAAGATCTTGTTCTTGTAGAGAAACTTGATGAGAATGCAAATGTTCTTTCAGTCATTATGTGGAAATGTACTAAGTTCTTTTAGTAGAACTAGGTACTTGCGTGTGTGTGTGTGTGTGTATATATATATATATATATATTGTCTAAAATAATTGGATTCATTTTCTTATGAAATTCATTGACAATTTACAGGAAATGACGAAAATGGAGGAGAGCAACTTAATCTGGAGCTCGACGAGGATGATTTACTTGATAAGTAAAATTGCTCAAGGCTAGAAGGAACTATTAATTGTCCATACAAATTAAATAGTTTATGTAGAACCTTAATTTGATTTGATTTTGTTTAGATTGATTCTAAAACTAATGATTCTAGTTTAAAGTATTCATTTGAATTTAATTGGATATTATTCAATTTGGAAAGTTATGAATGATTCTGAACATACATTTATGGGACTAATCCTAGAGCCATATGTAGAACATAGGAGGAGATTGTTGAGGTATTTGAATCATACCCAATTAGGTTGAGGTACTCAAGTTATACCCAAGGTTCACTGTGTCGGCGATATATCGACTTTCAGCGATATGTTGCCCATGTCGCTGTGTCGCTGGGGGGCGACACGGTGACATGGGTCGACATTTCGAACATTGGTTATACCCAACTTATTGTTGAGGTAATTGGGTCATACTCAACTTATGTTCTAATATGAGCCATCAGATTAGTTACGATCTAACGGTGTAATGGGCCTTTGTAGTAGAGTCCAATTACCAATACAATTCAGTATTTATTCTATAAATACTAGCTGGAAGCAGCGGTCTGGGTATTCCAAACTAGATACTCAGGGTGTAATGCTTTAAGCAACCTCGTGCTTAAACCCTAACCCTAACAGTTATGTGGTTCTCGACTTCTCGTGATCCACGACATATTATTTGTGTCCATTTACCATAAAGCTTGAGATCCACAAGAGTCTTAAAATAGCTCTAAATCTATATTTTCATTTTGCTAATTGAATGTCCAAGTAAGAGGAGCATCTTTTATCAATATAATATTTCCTTTCTGAAATAGAATTGCGTACCTTACATTTTGAATGAACTGGTCTATTTATTTAAATCAAACATTTAAGTAAAGAAGATGACCTACTTCTATTCTTCCTATGGTTACAGTTGTTAGAAGTTCATGCTACTATCCACTAATTTATGTTTTATTGCTATTGGTATTCAAATGCACAAACCTAAAATGAAATCAACTGTTGAGTCTTACTATTATTGGGCATTTATTTTCTCCACTAATCACAACATACCGGATTCTCCACTAATTAACAGTCAAAATGACTTCCAAGCAAGCAATCAACATCAATTGAATATAAGGTGAAGGAAAAAAAATAAAAGAATCAATGGTTAGTTATCTTAATAATTATTAAAAAAATTATTTATATACTCACAAGTATACTAATCAAGAAAATTACAAACTAAAGGTATATAACTCTATATCATCGTTTATGCCTTCCTCTGGTTTTTTGATTAAAACAGAGTTTAGACATTGAAGAACTCATTAGTGTGTCAAAATCCATTCCTCTGTTCCCATTACATTTCATGCTTTTAAGCTGAAATTCTCCCCGACTGGATGGTGAGGTAATTGACATCCAACACCAACTGAGCTACTGACATCTAACACCAACTGAGCTACTGGGAAGTAAAAGACTCCATGGGTTGCTATGGTTTGGGTTGGGAAGGGGCAAGGAATTTATGGCTTCCTTTTCCATGGTTTAGTTATAGCCTGTAGGTAATGCCTTGAGTTAATATTTTCCCAAATTTTTGCCATGTTTGAGAACTTGCTTCACTAATTGGTCATACGCATTGTCAGCTCTGTTCAGATGACTAACAATTACATAAAAAGACTGGCCATCTCCTGTAACTGTACTGCTGTGAATTTTGGTTTAGTTCTACCATGGTCTTTGACCGAGTGTGATTCCTCTTCTTTTTCATTAGAACTCAGCATGAAGTTTCATTGATACCAGTGAAAGACAGAACATGGTTCAATGAAGAAACTACCTGTGAGCTTCTAGAATCAAGACCCTCTCCTTAAAACAGAGCATTCCGGAGAAGGCAGAGAAGGCAAGATTTGATCACAAGACTTTTGTGACAATGGGAATCTTTTAATTCAGTATGCCCTTTGCTCTCATGCTCCATTGTGTATGGAACCATGAGCGACTATTTAGACTTGACAAGGACTGTTTAGACTTAACAATTTTGTATTATGAAGGTTAGAATACTCAGGTACATTGTCAAAGTAATAAATATAAAAGTTTACTTACAGAGAGTAGAAAAATTGAAGGTACCCCAGCCGGTACCGTTGCTATGATTGCCGGATATAATTGTAGAATCCATTCCGTCGCCGACAAACACAATATTAGATTTAGATTGATCGACAATAACATATTCAAGATACCTCTCGCTTTTAATATAAATTACATAATGCTGCGGAGCATTATTGGGAACAGCATTAATGACATCCATAATTTGCATAAAATCCCCTGTTCCATCTTTTGATACCACTGTATCTGCATTTGCTGCCTTTGGTAGTTGCATCGTCTGATCACCTCAGATCTCAGAGAAGTTGTAAAGTAGCACTATAAGCACTACTATAACATTGCTCACATCCATTAGAAGAACTAGGTAGTAGAAGAACAAGAACAAGAACAAGAAGAACAAGAGAAAAGACTGAACAATGAAAATATCAAATAGGAATAAGATTGTACTTAGAGAGAGAGGAAGCGTTTAAATAAGCAATGGATTATATTTAGCTTACCTTGTTTAACCTTACAAATGCATAAACAGAAATTATTGATACCTAGTCATTTTTAACTACAAAAAAAAAAAAAAAAAAAAAAAAAAAAAAACCTATTTATTTCCACCACCCCTAAAAGAAAAACGGTAAGGGAATATTATTTTTTTCATTTATCTTTCAAATTATGACAATCAAATTGGTAACTTCTCTTTGAAACTTGAATTTAATGGGGAAGAGGGGGATATAAAGGTTTATCAGAAATGTCTTACACTAACAAAAATAACAGGATTTATATTCTATTTTTTGAGAAAGAATAAAACTATTCCTTAAACATCAAACACACAATTTTCTAAAAAAAAAAGCGCAAACAAAAATTCATGACATGATTAACAAAAGAGGGGGAAAAATGAAGTGATTTAGATTTGGAAGAAAAATATTTTTTTACGCATTCAGCTAAAATTGACTACAAGAATTATGACCTTTTCTTATCCCCCAATTTCTTTCTTTCTTTCTTTTTTGTCACCATTTACTTTCATGTCGTAATAAATCATGTCTCCAAAACGTAAGAGAGATAAGTGGAGACAAGTTCATTAGAATAGGAAAGTTAATTTGTAAAATTAAACCATGTGTCCACTTTTCTTTTTGTCACCATTTAAAACAAGTACAAAAAATATGTTTGAAGTTAATTTAATTTACATAGTTTAATAGTGCAAATAAATTCAATAACTTTTACCCAAAATAAACAGAAATGAGTGAAATCTATTTATTTTTCAATATTTCTTAAATAAATAATTCTCTTTATTTATTTTTCCAATCATTACCATTAAGTTGATATCTTCAACGAGGGGTTAGGATATAAAGGTTTTTCACAAGAGACGTTAAATACAAACAGTTTGAACCAGAACTCAAATCGTGATTAGCAAAGAAGCAAGGAAAAAAGAGTGGTCAAATTTAGAAAGCAGTTTAATCTCCTTTTTTATTCTTTTTCTTTTTTTTTGACACATTCAGAATTGGGAAGAATCACGAGATTTAATCCTCCATTTTTTTTTTTTTTTTTTTTTGTCTAAACTTTCTTTTCCACACAAAAGGTGAGAAAGTGACTTCAAACAACAATTTGCATTAAAACAAGAAATCATTATAAATCTTAGAAAAAAAAATAATATGGTATAAAATCAAAAGATTCTTTTTTATTTTTTGAATTGTGATTATTATAATTAGTAGTGGGTTTGAATATATGCCCTAAACGGGATAGTTCCCATCCCTAAGAATTGTGGATAGGCTTAATTATCCAAGAGAACACAGAATGTTTTAGGGTTTGATAAAGACTTGTACTAATAAGGTTGGTAGCTTGTTTCTATCCATGCAAGATGAGCAAGTTTTGAGAGATAAACCAACTTGTCCAATCCATTCCAATTCGTAGGATTCTGATTGGGACCCTAAATGGTTAGGTCGAGTTGATTTCCAGATGAACAATCTTTTTGTGTTATTTTTTAATTTAATTTTATTTTGTTTGAATTTGAGGTTCATCCTTACCATACACACACTTCAACTACATCTTCATAGTAGTTTTTATATAAAATTTAAATATATAATGGAGCTTCACCTTGACCCCAAAGAGATTCGGAATCTTAACCTCTTAATTTATGTAATAATTATTAATCATCTCACAACTAATTTTGCTCACTTCAATTGAAATCTTTATAATGCAAGATTAAGATAATAAAACAAACAATTTTTTATTCATTATTTAATAAAAACAATTATTTTACCAAAAAAAAGTTCTAATAAAAATGAGAGTTATCTAGTGGCTCTTTTAAGTGGAGGTGAAACTGAATGTACCTCTCTTAAGTGCCAAATATTGCTAGTTACACACTTAAAAGAGTGAGTAACTCAATCTTAAGTAGTTTAAATTTTCATAATTAAATGACCAAAATACCCTTACATAAAGTGTTATGATCAAATTACCCTTATCATTGTCACTATCCATATATCTTCTTCCTCCACCGTACCTTACCACAATATTCAAAGACAGTGACCCGTTTTCTCTTATCCGATTTTTGTTTCACCTTATGTTTTATAGGTACAGAAAATATGGCTACCCTAGTTTCTATGGCAGATCTTAAAGCTACAAATCTGAAAATTGATCTCCTTATAGTGGTGTGGTGGATTCCGAAAGAGAGAGACAAAGGATGGTGGTGAGTGAGTTCTAGTCGGGGGTTGGCAGTGGTTGGTACTTTTCAATAGGCAAGGTTTAGAAAGAAGATAGGTGAAGGGAAAATCCTCCCCTCGCCCGCCTAAGGGTTGGGCATGGTATTGTCATACCCCACCCAACTAGATCCAGTCATACCCAAATATTTGTGGGGGTGACACATTACAGGACCAAGATTCAGTGCCAAATCCATATAATCACATGACATAGCATAATCAAAGGACAAGAATAAATCAAAATTCAATATTTAAAATTATAAAAACTAAATTATCAAATGAGGTTACGGTTATCCATTAACTTAAAGTTAAAAACATATCTAAAGTTAATAAAAAATGAGCATCAGAGTTTAGAGGAAGGAATTGTTTGCAATGGAATTCTAGGTTCTTCGATGGAAGACGGCATCATCACTCTCTACATAAATAAAAGTGAAGATAAAACATAAGGCTCCGAGGGACACTATCATCTCCAAAGATATCGTCGGATCTCCATTAGTACCTAACTCCATAGGAGCAATTTGGGCATCGGCACCAAGCTCTTTGCGAGTCCACCTCCTCATAAGTCACTCCCTCAAAATATTCTTTTTTTTTTTTTTTTTTTTTTTTTGGTAATCCTCCCTCAAAATATTCTACTGACGACAAATCCTCTATTTGAATGGGATCCTCATAACCTATAGCAAGATCTAATAGAATACACACATAAAAGGAGTGAGTTCAACTCAACTACATTTCATGCATCCATTCTCAATTTCTTACATCACATATATGATTTATAATAATGAGATGAATAATAAAATGAATATAAAATTATGCTTCTAACTTTATCATGAGGTCTCTATGGTAGACACGCATTAAGCTATACACTAGTCTCCTCTAGGTAGTCTCAATCACTCTTCCTCAACAAGACACGTCTATTGGGTTCTCTACGGTTGTTGGGTCAAATAGTATCAATCCATGGCTAGGGATATAGGTAATCATTCTCTCACATCACCATTTGGCATAAGAACTATTGCATGTCAAGAACAACTCTAGGCCCAATGCATGATCATACAGTCTCATACTAAATATGGTCTAGATATCATTTCTCAAGTGAAGGCATTTGTTGAACTCCATTTCTCAACCCTATGGTGGTATACATATATATATATATATATATATATATATATATATATATATATATATACGGACGTTCTTGGCTTCCCGTGAAAAAATCGCGCATCGAGTTGAAAGTAACACGAGCCCAAACTCTATATATATGGAACCCTACCATCTTATGATGACAGTTGGTCTGCTTGATACTCACAGGACCCAGCTATTGACATCACCGATAAACTGACTTCAATACCCTATCGGAAGGGTAGTAGTACTCATGGGGTTACCTAGCAAACACATCTAGAAGCCTAACATTGATGTACTTAGGTCTAAGTGCATAAATATATAGAGTTACAAGGGTAATGGGCGAACCCACAACCGTAGTTGGCATATAAATACAAGAGGACAAAGTCCCAAAATCACATCCACACATTTACATCATTCTCATATCATAATTCATGAAATATGAAAGTAGAATCAAATATAAATAATCTTACCTTCCGTTCGCGCAAAGTCACACACAATTTATAAGAGAGTACAAGATATCAAATAATGAATATTTAAATAACACCATCAATCATACAAGATATGGTTAACTATACCCTCACCTTTCAAGCTAAAATCAATCTCCGAGTTCCAAAGAATTGTACAAAAGATAGTGCAATTGACTCAAAATAACCCTAGAAACAATAGAAATTAAATAAGCAACAATCGGGGATCGAACAAGGTCAAAGGGGGTAAAATATGCATCCAAATTAGGGGGCCGGGGGCTGAGCCACACAGGGCTGGTCGATTGGCCCAATCAACCCCCCAGTCTAGGGCTTTGACCATTGTGCTCGATTTCATCTCCAATTTGAAATCAACTTGCAATGGGACCTTGGGGTCTTCAATTTGACAACATTAGAGTCCCCAAACTACCTTTCAAACATCCCAATTGGTTTCCATGCGAAAACCCCAAATTTGAGGTCTTAGAGTCTGTTTGCGGGTGTCTCGAGAGGTTCGAATCAGTTTCAAATGCAAGTGATTGCATAAATCAATTCTCACAAAGGTTGGAAAACATTAATAGGGCAAGAACAAACATTCAATGTTGCCCAACAGAAACAACCACCACAACTATGCAAGAATCTCACCATAAATGCATCAAAAGAGAGGTTGTGAAAGGGGTTCTCAAGTCTCCTTACCTTATCACATAATTTCTATTGTATCTCGAGATTTGGCACCACCAAAAGAGTGAAGAAGTTTTGAAATCACGAGCTCTCCTTCTCTTCCACATTCCCAGCCTCTCCCTTGCATAAGCAATGTATTTGTGGGGTTAGAGAAACGTAAAATAGGAACCCAAAATTTCGAATCTGCCCCGAAACTAGGCACGGGTAGTCAATCGCCTCCGACCAACCGGTGCTATATCTTCTTCATGAGAAAGCCGATTACGACAGGCTTTGGAGGGTAAAAAGGTCATTTTTTAAGGGTTGATCAATGATATAGTTTATCTTGAATTTTGAGTCCTCTAGCATTGGTTTACAAGTATGCCAAAACCTCATTTTTATGCCTTCAATATTGACTTTCTCTCTCCTCTTGAAATCCATTAGAATGATTGGGTCTTCGTTGTGGTCATTCACCTTCATAGGTTAGATTCCGAATACTCGGACTCAACTCGTATGGTCCAAAGTTGTCGTTTACTTGCACTCCGGGTTCACTATCCTAAAACTAATGGGTTAAAGGGTTAGAAATTTAGGGGATTTCACAGAAGGTAATTTAGTCATAACACTCCTTTATGAGAAATGGTCATTTTATTTCAAATTAACAGAAAAAATAATAGTGGGTAATTTAGGTTTTGTAAAAAATGGGTTGCCAATAATTTTTCCCACTTAAGAGGGGAGACCAAGGCTTCCCCTCACCTAAGTGGGCCATTAGTGACTTTTGAGCATAATATTTCTCTTTAGTGAGTTCCATTTAAGTTTCCAATCACAATATTGAGATCGAATCGTTGGATTATATCAGAATCATTAAAACTCAGATCATATTTGACACATTTACCCATGCGCTTTGAGAATGAAAATCCAATTCTAACCTGGACTACATTTTTACTTGTTAAAGTAATTAACAATCACTAGACAGATGATTCCCACCTGGATTTAATCAAAAACTGTTTCTAATTAGATATGAATCAAGATTAAAGTCAGATGTACTAGGGTGTGATCCAAAATATGATAGTATTCTTTGTTTTGCACAAGATATAATTACTTTTAATTTCAATATTTTCTAGGTAAGCATTTAATATTTTTCATCTTAAAAAAAAATGTGAAATCCGTGGACGAGTAAAATTAATATTTTTAAAACAAGTACAAAAAAAATATTTGAAGTTTATTTAATTTAATTTACATAGTTTGATATTGCAAATACCACCTGAAATTCCATACTTTTTATCCAAAATAAACAGAAATTAGTGAATTCTATTTATTTCCCAACCTTTCTTAAATAAATAAATCTCTTTATTTATTTATTCAATCATTATTATTAAATTGATATCTTATTATGAAATCTGAATCTAAACTAATGGGAAGGGGTTATGATATAAAAACTTCTCACAAGATACGTGATTAGCAAAAGAGGCGAAGAAAAAAAGACTGGTCAAATTTAGAAGGCAGTTTTCTTTTCTTTCTTTTTTTTTTTTTTTTTCTTTGTTTTTGAATTTTGACACATTCAGAATTGGGGAGAATCACGAGATTTCATCCTCCAATTTATTTTTTCTTTGGACATCATCTTTCTTTTCCACACAAAAGGTGAGAAACTGATTTCAAACGAACCATTTGCATTAAAACAAAAATCAGTTATAAATCTTACCAAAAAAAAAAAAAAAAAAAAAAATAATAATAATAATAATATGGTAGAAAATTAAAATTTTCCTTTTCTTTTGAATTGTGATTGTTTCAATTAGTAGTGGATTTGAATATGTGCCCTAAACGGGATGGTCTCATCCATGATAATTGTGGTTAGGCTTAATTATCCAAGTGAACACATAATGTTTTTTTTGGGCTTTGATAAAGACTTATACTTGCAAGGATGGTAGCTTGTTTCTATCAATGCAAGATGAGCAAGCTTTTGAGTGATAATCCAATTTGTCTAATCCATGCCGATTTGTATGATTCTGAGTGTGACACTAAATGGTCAGGTTGAGTTGATTTTCAGAAGAGCAAGCTTTTTGTGTTATTTTTAATTTTTTCAATTTGAGATTCATCCTTACCAACTTATCCACACTTCGACTACATTTTCAGAGTAATTCTTATATAGAATTTAATTATATAGTGGATTCTACCGGTGAGTAACTCTCTGTTAAGTAATTTAAGTTTTCATAATCAAATGACGAAAATACCCTTAAGTAAAGTTTACGATCAAATTATCCGGTCATTCTCATTTCCCATACATGTTCCTCCACCTTAGATAGTGACCCATTTTCTCTTATCCAATTTTCGTTTTGCCTTGTGTTTTTTAGGTACATAAAGTATGGCAACCCTAGGCTCTATGGCGGGTATAAAAGCTAAAGCTACGAATCTTGAAATTGATCTCTCTATAGTGGGGTTGTGGATTACGAAAACGAGAGAGAAAGATTTCAAGCAGGGACAATGGTGGGTGATTTTTAGCAAGGGGCCAGTGTGGCAAGAACTTTTCAGCAAGCAAGGTTTAAAAAGAAGATAGGTGAAGGGAGAATCCCCTCACCCACCAAAGGGTTGGATGTGGGGGGTAATTCAGTCATAACACCCCCTTATGGACAAAATGGTCATTTTAATTTTAAATTAACAAAAAAAAATAACAATGGATAATGAGTAATATTTGGTTTTGTTAAAAGTGGGTCGCCATTAATTTTTCCCACTTAAGTGGGGAGACCAGGGTTTTATCCCACTTAAGTGGGCCACTATTAAAAAACCCTTGAATTTTTCTTTTAATACTTTAGAAAAAAAAACATTTTATTTACCTAAATGGAGAAAAAACCAAATGGATAATACCTCCCCAACACCCTAGCAACAACACAAAAAATCAGTTGCAAAATTAAAATAACCACAAGCAACTAGTATCATGTAGCTAACAAGTGGAACACAAGAAAATATACCACTTTTAATCTTGGGGTTTTAGGAAGATTCCTTCTTCTCAAAGATCAAACAGAAACTCGAAATCCACCAAGCCTTTCTACAACCATATTAGCGTATAATATATTAGCATCATTTTCTCATATTGTAAAGTTTGAATTACATTCTATAAATACAAGATTATAATCTCATATTGAGATTATGCATTCTCTTAACATGGTATCATTCCCGAAGGTTTGCTCCTGAGATTTTTTTTCCTTTTGCTCACCTACGCTCTTTTCTCTCTCCTCCTTTCTTGATTTTTCTACGGTTCTTGCTTTTTGCTCTATCAATGGCTTCCGATTCAGTTACTTCTACTCCATCCATGGAACCGCCCTCTGCTCACTGTTCTTCTTTGCTGGGAATCTCGAACATTCATCACTTTCTCACGATTCGCTTAACCTCGGAAAATTATCTTGTTTGGCAAAGTCAGTTCCTACCTTTGCTTCGAAGTTCTGGATTGATGGGGTCATCGATGGTACCAAACTCATGCCTCCTCCATTCTTACATCCTGAATCGGCTTCACCTACTGCAAATCCCGAATTTCTTGCCTTGCAGTATCAAGATCAAACACTTATAAGCTGGATTCTCTCCAGTCTCACGGAGTCTGTACATTCCCAGGTTGTTGGTCTTCGCACCTCTGCTGAGGTTTGGGCTGCACTATCCTCTGCCTTTGCTTCGTCTTCTCAAGCACGGATTATGCAGTTACGTATGCAACTCCATCAAGTGAAGAAGGGTTCTGACTCTATGGCCGATTACTTACTCAAAATCAAAAAGCTTGCTGATGCCCTAGCTCTTGCAACCCAACCAGTACCTGATTCGGATATGGTGTATATTCTTGGAGGATTAAGCTCTGAATATCAGGCCTTCGTGACATCTGTAACGACTCGAGACTCTCCAATCAAGATTTCAGATCTTTATGGTCTTCTATCTTGTGAAGAACTGCGGTTATCCTCTGCTTTACAAGATCTCACCAATATTACTGCTCAAGTGGCTACTACATCTCGTGGGAGCTTCAATCGTGGTGGTTCTTTTTCTCGTGGCAGTAATCCTCGTTTTTCTGGAAGCCGTTTTGCTTCTTCTGGTGGTCATCATGGAGGACGCCATAGTACCTCTTTATTTTGCCAAATCTGTGATCGATTAGGTCATACTACGAAAACCTGTTTTCATCTTCAACGATATGCTTCTGGTTTTGCTCCCTTCTCTCCCAGGGCTAATGTTGCTACTGCAAATCGAGGAATAATGCATTGGATACCCGATTCTGGCGCCTCTCACCACATAACATCCGATCTGGGTGCTCTCAGTTCACCTACCGAGTATCTTGGTACTGAATCGTTTCGTCTTGGCGATGGTTCAGGTCTGCACATATCTCATACTGGTTCTTCTTCCTTCTCTGAGAATGGCAATAATTTTCATCTTGCTAATGTTTTGCATGTACCTACTGCTGCTTACAATTTATTATTTGTGCATCGTTTTGCTTGTGATAATGATGTTGTGCTTCAATTTGATGCTTGTGGTTTTGTTATTAAGGATCGGTGCTCGGGCCAGATCCTTCTCAGAGGTCCTGCTGATAATGGTGTTTATCCACTTCCTGTGATGTTGAATAATAATTCTGTTAAAGCTTTCTCTAATACATGTGTTACTCCTGATGTTTGGCATTTTAGGCTAGGTCATGCTAGTTTTCCTGTTGTTAATCGCATGATACATACCTTTCATCTTCCTTCTTCTGGTTCTTGTTCTTCTTCAGTTTGCTCTTCCTATCAGCTTGGTAAATCTCATAGATTACCTTTTAAATCTTGTTCTACTACTACTACAACCCCTCTTCAATTGGTCTATTCTGACTTGTGGGGACCCTCCACTGTTCTTTCCACTGAAGGCCATCATTATTATGTTTCATTTGTGGATGATTTTACTCGTTTTACATGGCTCTACACCATTACTAAAAAATCTGATGCTCTTCAGGTTTTTCAAAATTTTAAAGCTCTAGCTGAAAAACAATTTTCTTGTTCTCTTAAGAATTTTCAATCTGACTGGGGAGGGGAATTTCGCAGTTTTACTACCTTTTACCGGTCTTGTGGTATTCTTCATCGCCTTTCATGTCCTCACACCTCTGAACAAAATGGTCAGGTCGAACGTAAACATCGTCATATAGTGGAAATGGGTCTTTCTCTACTTGCACATTCTAGTTTACCATTAAAATTTTGGTCTGAGGCTTTCTCTACTGCTGTCTTCCTTTTTAATCGTTTGCCTACTACTGCTTTAGCATCTAACACTCCTTTTCATAAGCTCTTTAATCGCCATCCTGACTATACATTTCTTAAAGTTTTTGGCTGTAGTTGTTTTCCATTCTTAAGACCTTTTCATACACATAAACTTGATTTCAGGTCTTCTGCCTCTGTTTTCCTTGGCTATAGCCCTAAACATCATGGGTATAAATGTTTGTCTTTAGCTACTAGAAAGGTTGTCATTTCTCGTCATGTTATATTTGATGAATCTTCTTTTCCATTTCGTTCTAGGGCTGCAACTAGGGCGGGCTGGGCGGGGCTTTTGCAATCCCAAGCCCAGTCCTATATGGTATAATTTGAGCCCATTCCCGCCCTGGCCCTAGTTTAGGGCCAATGATTATTGTCCCTGGCCCTAGGCCCTACAGGGCCAAGCCAAGCCCATTCCCACCCTAATTGGCCCTAATTGGGCCGGGTCGTGATGGGTTGGCCCTGATTGGCCCTGTCCCTGGCCCTAATTGGCCCTGTCCCTGCCCTGATTGGCCCTGACCCTGATTGGCCCTGATTGGCCCAGGCACTAATTGGCCTTGTCCCTAGCTTTAATTGGCCATATCTTTGGTCGTAAATATCAAATGTAAGACAGGTAGTAATTAAAATACATATTAAAGTAATTAAATTCTTATAAAATAGTAAAGATGTCAACAAATAATCCAAAACTTATATTCAATATGTATTTAACTATTTATACCCATTTAGATTTTAGAGAAATAGAGAAATCCAAATTTCTAGGGTTTTTTAATTTGCTATACGATGGAAATTATGGTTATTATATGTAAGCTCGAACGGAAAAAGAAAAAGATTTATCTCAATTCTCAATTAATTTTTAACTTCTAAGACAATGGTCAAACTTCATTCCAAATTTTCAATTTGTCTTTCCCCTAAGTTTCTCTCTCTCTCTCTCTCTCTCTCTCTCTCTCTCTCTCTCTCTCTCTCTCTCTTTTATTCTGTTTTTTCCTTTGGTTTTTTTCCCGGAGTTAAAATTATTCATAAAATAGAATAAGTAGAGAGAAGAATTGTAATTAAATTTAGGCATATTTGAAAGTCAAGTCAATTATAGAGAATGTCACACAAACTCTTTTTGTAAACTTAGAAACATCAGAGATTCAGAATTCAAAAGGAATCTGATAAATGAAAATTTTATCTTCAAAGTCAAGAACTTAAGTCGTAGGTAGGTATGTTTTCATTCACAACTGTTCAATAAATTGATTTTTTTTTTGGTTTGCATTGATATCTTTATTCAATACAAAAAAATTCATATTCAAAACCTTGTTAACAAGTAAATTGACGATAATTTAGTATTCGACCAAAAAAAATGTATTTTTTTCATAGTTAAAGAAAATGATGTTTTAGTTACAAACATAGTTATATGTTTTTAATAATTTTTTTGACAATAGATTTTTAGATACTCATGATGAGAAGTTGGGGTATAGATTTGTTAGATATTAATTCTTTATGTAATAGTTTTTATTATTTATAATATAACTAAAAAATCAATATTTTATTGAACTAAAAATGACTTTGTTGGAAAAATAAAAATTACCTTAAAAATAATATAAAAAGTGAATTTATAGTCTAATATGATCAAAGTGACTAAATGTCAAAATCAAGACTCATATCAATGTTAGTATGAAGATCAAGGTAAAAATTTAGTACTGTAGTACATGATCATCGTCAAATTAATATTAAGATTAGAGCCAAAATTAGGGTCAGGATCAGGGCCAAAATCAAATAGATGCTTATTACATTGGTAATGAGGTTATAATTTATTTTTATTAATTTTTTACAAAACATGATCATGTTTCTAAAATTTGACACATGTCAAGTATCCACCCATATGTATTACAATTAATTCCTTTCCATGTGGGTGGAGGGTCTAGAGTCTTTAGACTCAAATTAGGGCCAAGATTAGGGCCAAAATCAGGACCAAGATCAGGGCCAAATCAGGGCCAAATCAGGGCCAAAATCAGGGCTAGGATCAGGGCCTGGGTTAGGGCAAAATCAGGGCCAAGATCAAGGCCTGGGTCAGGGCTAAGATTAGGGCCAAAATCAGGGCCTGGGTCAGGGCCAAGATCAAGGCCAAAATCAGGGCCTGGGTCAGGGCCAAAAATCAGGGACGGGACGGGATGGGTTGGGCGGGCCAGAGAGTAATCCCAGGCCCGCCCTTGGCCCTAGTTCAGGGCTAGAATATTTTGGCCCTAACCCGCCTTTAGGGCCAAAATCTTTAGCCCAAGCCCTATTCGGGCTCAGGGTGAGCTTAGGGCGGGTCAGGGCCGCCAGGGCCAAACTTGCACCCCTATTTTGTTCAATGCCTTTTGTTGTTTCCCCTTCTCCCTTATCACAATCTCTTTTATCTGTTTCTTGTCCTTCATTACCTGCACATCCATTTTTCACATCAGCTTCTCATACTGGCTCATCTGCTGTTCACTCTTCACATGGGAATACACATACTAATGTTACTAAATCACATCTACTGAGAGAGCTGTCTGAAGCGCCAGCACCTGCACCCAGTTTTATGCAAGACCATTCAGTAGCTCATGTTCTTGAATCACAATTTCTGAGAGAAGTTTCAATGGCTGCTGTCCCTGAAAATTCTGCATCTCCCACACATGCTGCAGTTCCTCCTGAATCACAATTTCTGAGAGAAGTTTCAATGGCTGCTGTCCCTGAAAATTCTGCAGCTCCCACACATGATGCAGTTCCTGATTCTAGTTTACATCAAGCAGACTTCTCACATTCTGCTTCAACTTTTATGGACCATTTTTCAGCTGCTGCTGTTCCTGCACATTTTGAGGCTGCTTCGGGTCCTCTATCAAAAAATGCTGCAGCTGTATATGATGCTGTTTGTGATTCTCTTTTGGTTCCTTCAAGAGCTTCTGCTGGGCTAGTACATTCGCCACTCCCATGTCCTACAGAGAACACAACTAGACCTCTTACTGATGCATTGACTGATGGGCTTGCTTCAAATCTTATTGATTGTATTAATGGGCCCTCTCTTTTTAGTTCTAAAGATGTAACTAATACAGGGATTGTAACTGAACATTCAACAAGGACTGTTTCTCTTAATGATGCTTTTCCTTCAAATGGATTAGCTACAAGTTCTTTGTCTAGGCCTATACGTTCACATCCTAATGTGACTTCCACTCACACTATGGTGACTCATTCTATGGATGGGACCCGCCTTCTCAAAATACCTAAAAGTTACTATGCTTCTCGGTACCCAGTTCCAATAGCCCTTCTTTCTCACATCTCTTCTGAGGAAGAACCCACTTGTTATAGTCAGGCCTCAAAGTCCCTTATTTGGCGCAATGCCATGGATGCTGAGTTTAATGATCTTTTATCCAATTACACTTGGGCTCTTACCCCTCCACCATTGGATTGTCGCCTGATCGGGTGTAAGTGGCTTTATCGTGTTAAACGTAAGGCTGATGGGACCATAGAACGTCACAAGGCTAGTTTAGTGGCTAAAGGATATACACAGGAATATGGGTTGGACTATGATGAAACTTTTAGTCCTGTGGTCAAACCCACCACCATTCGCATTGTTCTTGCCTTGGCTGTTTCTTCCAAATGGCCTCTTCGACAACTTGATGTCAACAATGCTTTTCTAAATGGTACACTCACTGAAGAAGTCTATATGCATCAGCTGCCAGGGTATGTGGACTCCCGCTATCCTACATATGTTTGCAAACTACAGAAATCTCTCTATGGTCTCAAACAGGCACCCAGGGCATGGTTTCAACGGCTTAGTACTTTTCTTATCCAACATGGCTTTGAAGGTTCTAAAACTAATTTTGCATTGTTCATTCGGCATCATCCTACAACGCCATTGTATGTCCTTGTTTATGTTGATGATATACTTATCACTAGGCCTTCCTCGCATACAATTGATGCTTTATTCTCCACTTTGTCTTTTGAGTTTGCTCTCAAAGACTTAGGCCCCGCTCGGTATTTTTGGGAGTTGAGTTCATTCCTCTCAAAACTGGGATTCTCTTATCACAACAAAAATATATCACTACTCTTCTGGGTCGAGCTGGCTTATTGGACACGAAGCCTATTTCTACTCCTATGTCCTCCTCTATTCCCTTATTTAATGTCTCAGATAAACTTGGCTGATCCCACCCTATATCGGAGTTTAGTTGGTGGCCTTCAATATGTCACCATTACTCGCCCTGATTTATCATATGCGGTGAATAAACTATGTCAATTTTTGGCATCTCCACAAGAGGTTCATTGGGTTGCTCTTAAAAGATTGTTTCGTTACTTGAAGGGTACTATTTTGGTTGGTCTTCATCTCACACCATCTTCTTCTACCACTTTAGCGGCTTATTCTGATGCTGATTGGGCGGGTTGCCCTGTTGATAAAAAATCGCAAAGTGGTTATCTTATTTTTCTGGGCTCCAATCTGATTTCCTGGCAATCTAAGAAGCAAACTACTGTTGCTCGTTCTAGCACTGAGAGTGAATATCAAGCTTTAGCTCTTGCTACCACTGAGCTTACTTGGATTCAGTCTCTTCTTGGGGAATTGGGAATTTCTCAAGTTTCTCCTCCGATTTTATGGTGTGATAATATTGGTGCAACCTATTTGTCTACAAACCCTGTCTTTCATGCTCGCACGAAGCATATTGAGGTTGATTTTCACTTTGTTCATGACAAAGTTGCCAAGCAAGATCTTTGTGTTCGCTATATATCTACTACTGACCAGCTTGCTGATATCCTCACTAAACCTCTATCCTCGGCACGTTTTGGTGTTCTACGCTCCAAACTCAAGGTTCTTGAAGGACCCTTGACTTTGCGTGAGGGTATTAGCGTATAGTATATTAGCATCCTTTTCTCATATTGTAAAGTTTGAATTACATTCTATAAATACATGATTATAATCTCATATTGAGATTATGCATTCTCTTAACAAACCAGAATGCTAAAATCAAAAGAAGAAGTAGAAAATTTATTTGGGTACTAAAGATTTGCGATTATGAGTGAAGCAATAGTTAGGGTTTTAGGAAGATTGGGTTATAAGACACAGAAAGAGAGGAAGTGATATGGATAAAATAATCCAGGACTAGGTTCAACCATGGACGGGTCGATGACTTTGGTCGGGATTGGCTCAATGACTGAACCATTGAGTAACGTGAGGAAGAAGGAGATGTGATCCCTTGAAATTCTGGATAGACGATTGTGCCCAGTATGGAAAGAATAATTGACTCCAAAAGAATGGCAAAACCTTACGATCGGACGGCTACAAAGGGAGGTCACGAGTTGATCCAATGATCGAGAATAACTAGTAAATCCTATATAAACTAAAGCCTTACACCAAACAGAGGTTTTTGAATCGTTTCCCTCCGTTACTGTTATTCAATTAAGCTCTATAACCAGCTAGAGCTTTATGGTGATCCATTGCTTACTTAACCTTTGAGGTGGCTTCCCAACCGTGTGGTTAGCCCACATCTAACTTAGTTTTATAGGCAAGCATTGAGGAATCCAAGAGTAAAAACTGTTTTTGGACGCATCATTTGATGTCGTCTGTGGGAAACGCTTCAAAAAAGCCATGGTAGACACCAAATCTACGGACATCAAAGTTAGAACTTCCAGACTCCTCTAGGGGAAAACCTTCCTCCTCCAGAGGGAAATCCTATTCATGAAAGTGAACTTCGCAAAGAAGAAGCAATAACCAAGGCATTCTGCTTGAAAGACCCTAACGGTGAGGTTCAAATGGTTCCAGTCATTCAGGAACATATGAATCAGATGTAGTTCAATTTCTGGAGGTGTAGACTATGCTCCAAATGATGGCCAGATGTCTAGGAGCCCCGAGAAACCCGAACCTCCATAATCATGAAGAAGCAAGAAGGCATACTCGAAGGAGTGAGAGAAGAAATTCCAATGAGGAGACGTTCTCTCCGAATAGGAAGAAACTCGACCGAGGGTCAGAATTTTTGTCAAGAAAGGAACCAAGGCTTGCAAGAAGCACAAGAAGAGCAGTCGGGACTAAGGAGGATAGGTGAGTTACCGAGGAGAGATGAACAGGAGCTGCAGGATCGTGCATAAGGGAGTTGAACTGGAACTCTCACCAGGATCGAGCGCGGAGTACGAACTCACATGGCGACATCCCAACACTCAAACCGAGACAGCAATCAAACGACAAGCACTCGGGCTGTACAGATTGATCGGTAGTTGGCAGACATAAATAAAAAATTGGGACACCTCACGAGGGGCAAAAGGACAAATTACATATACTCGATCATCAAAAAAACCCCATTCATGAAGGCAATAGCCAGGTATGAATTCCCCCACAACTTTAAGCTTCCAACCTTTTCTCTGTTCGATGGATCAGGAGATCCAATAGCCCATATGAGTTACTACCAGCAGACGATGGTAGTTGCTAGCAACTCAGATGAGATCTTGTGTAGAGTGTTCGGATCTTCACTCATGGGAGTAGCACAAAAGTGGTTCTTGAACCTACCTTTGGGAAGGATTACTGATTTTGGTGAACTAGCTCAAAAGTTTATTTGTCAGTTCCAGAGTAGAGTACAGACTAAGAAGACCGAAGAGACTCTGTTCACTATCAAACAAGAGAAGAACGAGTCTATTCGGGATTATCTACAAAGGTTCAACAAGGCTACCATGGAGATCGAGAATCTTGATGAACAGATGGCCTAGATAGCACTTTTGACAGGCCTTTCCAACAGGTGACTCTTGGAGTTGCTATTACAGGATATGCCAACCACCTACTCTGAACTTGTTTAGAGATGCCAAAAGTAGGCAAAAGTAATAGAAATCCTTGACGCTCAGTAAGGAGATATGAGGCAACCAGTAAAGAGTAGAAAACTTCAAAAAAAAAGGCCAAGGCTCGAGATTGCAGAACAATGATCAGGGAATAAAGGATGTTCGGGATGGAGACAATGTTCACCCAACCGCACTGAGTATACTCCATTAAATGCCCGATGGTTAGAGATCCTAATGCAAATCAAGAATCAAGATATCTTGAGATGGCCACCCAAGAGGGTAGCCAAGCCTGGAGAAAGAAACATGGACATGTATTGTCGTTTCCATAGAGACTAGGCACTACACCAATGAGTGTAGACACTTAAAGGTGAATATTGAAAGATTAATATCCCAGGGGCATCTAGCCAACTATATAAAATGTCATGATAACGACGGGAGAGAAGTACTACTAGAGAAAAGAAGAGGGAGCGATTAGGAAGTAGAGACCACCGGCTCGAAGCCTCCCAACCCAAGAAGGGGAAGGAAATTTTAGGGACCAATTGGTCCCCAATCCTCACAATTTTTGGGGGATCAGAACCCGAATCCCTTAGAAAACTTGTAACATCCCCCCAGCCGGTACCCTAACTGGCATACCCGGGAGTGTGATCCACAGCCCTGAAGATCAAGTATCGAGGAAATCATCCTCCCACATATACAATAACACAATCAAAAACAGGAAATAATCAAGGTTTAAATATTATAAACAAAGATTCAACACAAGAAATGAATAAACAATATAATCAGAGTGCAGAAAATGATACCAGATATCCGAAGATATCAAAAGAAGTAGAGAGAGGCGGAAACTCACTCCACAAATACAGCGAAACGTAGTATAAGTCTAAAAGGAATAACAACTGAAACAAAAGAAAATAAGAAAGATAACTAAACTAAGAGTCTTCTATCCTATAGATGACATCTTCAAAATAGTGGACTTCATCAATCCAACTGAGATGTTCCAATTCCACGTTGCCTCTAATCGTAGTACGGAATGTGATCGCCTGAGGGATCATCAAAGTAATCTTGATTGTTGCCAACACCTTGCGTGTAATACGCTTCTTCGGCTTGCGCTTCATTGTACTGTTCTTCATAGTAGTCAGTACCTGTAGAATAGTCTAATAAGAGATTGTACAAAAAAGGAATGAGTTTCGAAGAAACTCAGTAAGGTAGTTAATCCATAACAACATAAATAACATGTGGCAGAATATAACAAGATGCAATGCAATATGAAGCAGATAATGTATGTATGCATCTAAACTCTATGTATGCTGGTCTCTTTGGCAGACATGCTTTAAGTCATAGCACCATACTTCTTTGGGTAGGTCAGTCACTCGGCTCCTGTTGGTAGTGGGTCCGGCATCCCTCGAGACAATCCATGGCTGGGGGTGAAGTTACCTCTCTCTCACATCACCATTTGGTTTAAGTACTAGCGCATGTCAGGGTAAAGCCTAGCCCAATGCAAGTCATCTACATAGTTACATCAACTCAGGTCCAGATACCTCCATTCTTCGCCCTGAGCGATCCTTTCCACTAGAGTCCTAATAGTCCCGGACTACGGACTCATCAACCCTATTGGTTACCCACATATGGTAAACGAGAAGCTCTCATGTCCTCTCACGGGTTGGTTACCGGTCTTAAGCGGCCGTGAATCACACTGCTACCACGGATCGTTCGGTCTCAATACCCTTCCAATTTGGGTCTGATATAACGGGGACATCCTAGCCAAACACTGCTAGACAGTCCTAGGTATGACAACCAATGATTCGGGAAAGCGTCGATGGGAAACCCTAGAAACATCCCATACTATTTCCGATAATGTCCAAGGAAAGAAGTGTCAAAAGGACACTTCCCAATCCCAAACCATGCCTAGTCAAACACATTCTCAGATCAGTCATGACATACACAACCAACAAATCATCATATAAAAGAGAATGTAAAAGCATAAGTTAATCGTTTAAACAATATAGAAATAAGCAATTCATATAAGCTTAAATAATAAAAAGAAAACATAAGTGAAGTGCTACTGTAGTTACAGTAGTACATCAGAAGTATAAAATATAAGAACAATAAACAAACTCATAGTTTCATAAGGTAGAAACCAGAGAGTATGTGATCTATGTAATTAAGGAATAACTGTCCTTACCATATAACTCGCAGAGGAATCTTAGGGAATTAAGTAAGACCTTGACTAAACTTGAGAAGAAAGTCCTAAACAAGTGTATACAACATATTTGGAAAGATACCTAAAAGGAAAGATATCAAAACAATCAAAACAGACCAACAATGAGGTTGCTGTACTCATTGGTCGATTGGATTGGTCTACTGCCCCAGTCGACCAACCGAGACAGTAGCCTACAAGAATCCGAATTTTGGGAAAATAGAACCGAATTTGGTGGTTCAAAAGGGTACAAAATAAGGGGGAAACTACAATGGCAGTATACTAGTATATAGAGGACATCAAAACACTAATCGAATCAAGTTTTCAAGTTACAAATAAGGAACCAAAAAGTTACCCTAATTAGGTTAATCATGGATTATGAAGAAAGTAATGGTATGATCAAGGATAAAGAACTAGAGGGTGATAGGTTACAAATCTTGTAAAGAAAACACATTGATTGGATATTAACATGATCAAAATATGGGTTCTTGATTTGACCCAAGAAACTAGGGTTTCAACCTTTATGGCTCCCATGAAAAGGTTGTGATCACAGAATGAAAGGGAATAATTTGTTTGGTCAAAAACAACAAGAAAATCATTCAATGATCAAGTTTAGATTAACATAAATATTGCCCATGAGGTTTCCCTCGCATGGGAGGTTACTAAAGGTTTCTAGAAAGATCATACAAGGGTTAGGGTTTCAAGAATTAATTCAGCTAGGGTTGAGATCATGACGATGATCATAGATCTCAAAGAATAGAATGAGATCATGGAATAGATGGTTGCAAGAATGCAGCATCTCCTTCCTGATCTCAATCAAGAACAAGATTAAAGAAAAGAAATTCAGAGATGTAAAAGAAAAGAGAGCGTAGACATACCTTTGTTGCAGGAGGAAGGAATTCACTTGAGTTCTTGCAAGATATCGACCAAGGATGCAAGGGAATTGATTAGAATGGAGTTCTAACTCATTCCAGAGGCTTAGGAGGCAGATGAGGCGGAGTAATCCCGAGATTAGACTTAAATAGAGTAGGCATGACCTAATTAGCAAAAAAAGAACCAATTGGTCGATTGGTCCAGTCGACCAATGAGTCGACCAATCAACACAACAAGTTCAAATAGTGGATTTGAAGGCTTAGATCAAGTCAAAACATAATGGGGTTTTGCACACACCTAAAGTGACTTACCTAGTAGGTAGAAATGCCTTCGAACCAATACAGAGAGCACTCCAAGTCCATCAACTAATCCGATCTTCAACAGGATGCAGTTTCCATAAATGGAACACTGACATCAACACTCATGGATTTCAATCCAGCCACCAAGTCTTCTATAGAAATGGCCCAAAGCTGACTTCTTGCCTTACTTCGGGTTGTTGGACCTACAACCAACAGGGTTTCCGGGTCAAGGTTATGGCTGGGTTTCACATTCTCTCCTTCTTAAAGAAACATAAAACACATTATGCACACCAAACGATACGCAACAGGTCCAACCTTCTCCAAAATCTCAGAAGGTCCAATGAAACGATGGCTAAGCTTTCCTTTAACATTGAATCTCATCACACCCTTCATTGGTGAAACCTTCAAGAAAACTTTCTCTCCCACTTGAAATTCTAGATCAGTCCTTCTCTTATCAGCATAAGATTTCTGTCTTGAGTGAGCAGACTTAATCCTTTCTCTGATCATATCAACCATCGCACTCGTAGCTTCAATATCTCAGAACCTAAGACTTTTCTATCACCCGTCTCAGTCCAGTACAATGGTGTCCTACAAGTATTACCATACAAAGCCTTAAATGGAGCCATGCCTATCGTTGCTTGATAACTGTTGTTATAGGCAAACTCAACCAAAGCTAAGTGTTCATCCCAATTTCCACCCATATCCACCACACAAGATCTGAGCATGTCTTCGAAGGTCTGAATTTTTTGCTCAGACTGTCCATCCGACTGTGGGTGATGAGCTGTACTCAAATTCATATGGGTTCCCAAGGCCTTTTGCAAACTGTTCCAAAACCTTGAGGTAAACCTAGGATCACGATTAGAAACAATACTCATTGGCACTCCGTGCAGACGAACCACATTGTCCACATAAAGCCTAGCTAGCTTATCCAAAGTATGAGTGATCTTCATAGGAATGAAATGAGCTGATTTGGTCAACCTATCAACAATTACCCACACAGTGTCATTGCCTTTACTTGTCCGAGGTAAGCTAGTCACGAAGTCCATCGAGATATCCTCTCACTTTCAACTAGGAACGGGAAGGGGCTGAAGTAATTCAGATGGAAGTTGATGAATGGCCTTCACACACTGGCAAGTCTCACACTTGGCAACAAAATCATCAACATCGGCCTTCAAACCAATCCACCAAAAATGTTCCTTCAAGTCCTTGTACATCTTGGTGCTTCCAGGGTGTACTGTAAAGATTGACTGGTGTGCTTCCTTCAATATTTCCTTCTTAATTTCTTCATTTGCTGGCACACACAGTCTACCTCTAAACAATAAAGCATCATCCATGGATATACCAAAGTCGGGGTCCGACTCAGGATTCGAAGAAATCTTCTCAATTTTGTCCTTAAGTTCTTGATCAGAACTCTACAAGGCAACAATCTTATCTCTGAGGTTAGATCTTGCCGTCATGGCAGAAAGAACAAAATCAGAATTCTCAGGGACAACTTCCAAATCAAAACTCTCAATAGAAGACAACAAGGGTAGACTCAAAGTATTCAAATCCAAAGTCTTCTTCTGAATCTTCCTACTAAGAGCATCAGCAACAACATTTGCCTTCCCAGGGTGATACTGAATATCACAATCATAATCAGAGACTAGTTCCAACCATCTTCTTTGCCTCATGTTCAACTCCTTTTGGGTAAAGAAGTATTTCAAACTCTTATGATCCATGAAAATGGCAATCTTCTCACCGTAGAGGTAATGTCTCCAAATCTTCAAAGCGAAGACAACATCGGCAAGTTCTAGATCGTGAGTGGGGTAATTCCGCTCATAATCTTTCAATTGCCGAGAAGCATAGGCTACGATCTTACCATGTTGCATCAGTACACAACCCAAATCAATCATTGATGCATCAGTATAGACTGTTAGACCACCGAAACTATCAAGTATAGTCAAAACCGGGGCACTTGTCAATCTATCCTTCAACTCTTGGAAATTCTTCTCACAAGCATTAGACCAAACAAACTTCTCTTCTTTCCTGGTTAACTTAGTCATAGGAGCAGCCAACCGAGAAAAGTTCTCAATAAATCTTCTGTAGTAACCCGCCAATCCAAGGAAACTTCTTATTTCCGTAACCGTCTTCGGTCTTTCCCAATCAGCCACATCTTGGACTTTTTCAGGATCGACACGAATACCTTCATCTGAAACCACATGGCCGAGGAATACTACACTCTTGAGCTAGAAATCACACTTTCTAAACTTGGCGTACAACTTCTTTTCTCGCAGTCTTCGCAAGTGAAATCTAGATGCTGTGCATGCTCTTCTTCACTCTTCGAATAAATCAGGATATTGTCAATGAAGACGATCACAAACTTATCGAGCACATCATGAAAGACTCGATTCATGAGGTCCATGAATACAGCAGGAGCATTAGTCAATCCGAAAGGCATAACTCTGAACTCATAATGGCCATACCTTGTTCAGAAAGCTGTCTTGAAGATATCACTAGGCTTCACTTTCAACTGGTGATATCCATATCTCAAGTCAATCTTCGAGAACACAGCTGCACCCTTCAACTGATCGAAGAGATTATCAATTCTGGGCAGCGGGTATCTATTCTTGATGGTCAGCTTATTCAACTCACGGTAGTCAATGCATAGACGCATACTACCATCCTTCTTCTTGACGAACAAAACCGGAGCTCCCCAAGGTGACACACTAGGTTGTACGAAACCTCTATCAATGAGCTCATTCAACTGGTTTTGTAACTCCTTCAGCTCAGTAGGAGACATCCTATACGGAGCCTTAGATACCGGAGCGGCACCAGGGATGAGATCAATAGAAAACTCAACATCCCAATCTGGAGGCACTCCCGATAGATCATTAGGGAAGACATCAACAAAGTCACAGACAATCTTGACTTCGTCAACTCTATTCTCCACTTTACTCTTGCCTTTAGATGGAGCATCATCTACTAGGGCATAGATTTGCGTCAGTGCAGACAGTATCTTCCTACAAACCCTTCTTTTCTCACCTTGAAATTCAAAAACCGGATTTCCACAAACATGGAATTGAATCTTCCTTGAGGAACAAAGAAACACAGCTTTGTGGGCAGTCAACCAGTCAATTCCCAAAATGACATCAAAGTCCTTCATGTCAAGAAGTACTAAATTGGCTTCCAAGTTCTTCTCATCAATCAATACAGGACAATTAATTAACCCTTTATCTAGTTTCACAACAGGACCAGTAGGTGTACTAATCAATAAACAACTAGACAATTTCTCAAGGATTAGGTCAGTCTACTTGATGAATGCAGATGAAATGAACGAATGAGATGCACCCGTATCAAATAAAACAAATGCAGGAATAGAAGCGACTAACAATGTACCTATAATCACATCATGGCTCGCATCTTGCTCAGTACTGGAGATACTGAACACTCTACCAGAGGGAGGAGCAGGAGCATTCTTCACCACGGGGGAGGCTGCTAAGCAGGCTTCTTCGGACAATCATGAGCAAAATGACCAGGCTGCTTACAGTAGAAGCAACTAGGATTGCTAGGTCCTACTGAAGTAGCTGCAATAGGGGGCTTTTGAACCAATGGCTTAGGATTCGCATTCACAGGCCTAGCATTTGCATTCACTGGTTGTCGTTTCCCGCCATACTGTCTAAACTGGCCGGGCTGCTGAAAACCAGGGGTTCGACCTACACTCCTAGGCTGAAAAGCAGGAGTGGGGTAGGGTGTTGGTCTCACAAAACGCCGATCATTACGATCCACCAATCCAGGGTTCCTAGGCTGCTAGGGCCTTTGCACACGTGCATTCTCCTTCTCAGTTTCTTCCAACTTCTTCGAGTTCTGCACCACTTGAGCATAGCTCACTACAGGCTGGACAATGAGGTAAGCTTTAATGGCAGAGTGAAGTCCTTTAAAGAATTTATTTGCTTTGGTGAGATCAAGCTTCAAAGAATCAGGAGCAAAGAAATGAAGCTCCTCGAACTTCTGTTGGTACTCCAACACAGACAAAGATCCTTGCGCAAGAACCATAAACTCAGCTTCCTTCATATCCTTTACCGCCTCAGGGAAGTAGTTCATGCATAAAGCTTCCTTGAACAATTCCCAAGTTACAACACCCGCATGCAAACCTTCCAAAACAGGCCGAGTGGAGGTCCACCAAACGTCAACTTCATGTTGCAACTTTTGTTCAACAAATAGAATCTTCTGAGCTTCCGTACATTGCAAATGACGAAAAGCCTTCTCCAACTCACGAAGCCACTTGTTAGGAAACAAGAGGTCCTTGGAAACTCCAGTGAAAGTGGGCACTTGCATCTTTAGAAAACTCTCCATCAAGCGAGTATGAGGAGTTCCAGCTAAACCTCCCGCATTCGGGACAACAGTATGAAGATTTCCATTAACACCTGCACGAGTCTCATTGTGCAGAGTCATGAAACCGGTCAACATCTAGTTAAATTGGGCTGCTTGCTGCTGCATCATATTGCCCATGATATTGGCAATATCATGAAAATTACTGACGTTCGGGGCATTGGGTATGTCATGGGTACCCTAATCGCCAGTATTGGTTTGTTGATCATGACCATCTTTAGGTATCTCATCACGACCATGACCACTGGATTCCCCACGTCCACTTCTCAGAGTAACCATTCTGCAAAAATTGAAAACATCAAAATACAGAATTTTCGAAGTTTCGACACATTCCACATGTCCAAATGATTTGAGAATTTATATCATGCTTAAATACATCCATTTAGTCATCCAACAATAATCCAAAGGACAAAAATCACATTTTCCAAAAATTCAACAGAAAATGAGGTCACTGGGTGCATTGGTCGATTGGCCCAGTCGACCAATGAGTCGACCAATGCTCACAGAATACGAAATTTTGCATTTTAAGCCTCATTTCCACATTCCAACTTCATTCTATCTTCTTCAAAACGTGAGAGAGCTCTGGGGAAAGACTTCTAAGTTTCTTCCAAGTGTTCTAGGAGTGATATAGTGCTTCAACAACAACACCCCATCAAACATTCATCTCATACAAGGTAAATCCATCATTCCTTCCATTTTCATCTTCTCATGCTTGCATTTCAACAAAATCAATGTTTTACTTGTATCAAATGTTAGAAATCATGTTTAGGAATACTTAGAAACATATTCCCTAGGTTTTAAACACAATGCCATGCATAGACAACAAGTTCTAACACATTCCAACACTTCTCACAACGTTTTCGTACCGAAATCGTTAAGTTCAGAAAAATTTCATTTTCTCACAAACCGCTTGGAGTTTTCGCACGAAATCAAATGCTACATGCTCAAGATGATATTGTAGATATGTCCATATAGTTTGATTTAACCAATTTCAACGTTTCAAAAATCCAATTTTGACCTAGAATGCAAAAATCCCCAAATTCTTCTTGCTGAATTTTCCACTTTAAACCAAGTTTTCGGTCGATTTTCTTCAAATAAACTTCATAGCCATGCAATTCCAAGTATTGTGCACATGCTAGTATCTTCAAATCAAAATTTCCCCAAATTTGAAATTTTCTAAAAAATTACGAAAATACCCTTTTGGCTGAAATCTTGAAATAGCACTAACAAACAATGTCTTTTGTTTCTTCCACAGACATACACTATGCCGAGGGGAGGACGAGGACGAGGACGAGGTCAAGGTCGCATCGTAGGTGCACTCAGGGGTAGAGGTTAGGTTCCTTCAGAGCCTAGACAGGAGGTTCGGAGACCAGACAGATTCGACACTCCATAGGCCGAGTTCTTGTATGAGGCCTACTTCAGTTACTGCAGTATCGAGCTGGGACGTCTACTTCACCTTCGTCAGCTTAGAGTTTTCAGGATTCGGTAGAGATTTGACACTATGCAATGGATACATCTCTTCACCGAGGATTTGCCGGTATATCCGGATCTAGTGAGGTTGTTCTTTAGCAACCTTACATCTATAGAGGAGTCTAGAGGTCCAAGACATCCTCTTCGGCTAGTCCTTAGGAGCAGGGTCTTTCAGACCCGGATCCGCTTCTCCACGAGATCATTGGCTGAGATCTTATGGGTTCCTTACTATCCACGACAGTGCGTGTGGATACCTGCGGGGGCAGGGATAGACAGCTACTTGATGCCGTATGAGCTGCACGAGATTTGCACTACACTGTGGGATGATCGCCGATGCCACACTCCGTGGAACAACACTCGGATGACAGATTCAGCATGGATTATCGGTCGCATTGTCGGCCGAAACATTATGCCGAAGGCTAGACATCACCATCGGGTCACAGTGATGGAGGCCTTAGTCATCTACCGCATCTACATGGGCTTCGAGATAGACCTTTCTTACATCATTCAGCAGGTCATGCTGGATCTGGTTCTGCGGCCTAGCATGCGGAACCTTTGTTATGGGAGGCTTCTCACTTTGATCTTCAGGCACTTCGGAGTGAGTTTCGAGGATACACTAGTGGACACTGGTTCACTGGGGTACACGATCAGGACTAGGACCATTTGTCAGATGAGGTTGAAACAGACAGTGAGATCTCCTGGTCCAGAGGGTGAGGATGATGAGGAGACAGAGGAGGAGCAGGAGTCAGAGGATGGAGGAGAGGATATCGGTCCTGATATTGATGATCAGGCCGGAGATGATACAGAGATGCACGAGGCTGAGCCGAAGCACCACGAGTTTCCTCCTTCATCACACTTCAAGACAGGGGTCCATCTCATGCAGTTCCAGAGACTTTAGATCTTGGTGCACAGATGAGATCGATGACTTCCATGCTAGAGAGGATGGGGGTCAGACAGGAGCAGATGTATGAGAGGATGGAGTCACGACAGGATAGGATAGAGTATCAGGTGACTCAGTTAGCAGAGGACTTCTGTCACATCCTCCCAGCCGGTACCCTAACTGGCATACCCGAGAGTGTGATCCACAGCCCCGAAGATCAAGTATCGAGGAAATCATCCTCCCACATATACAATAACATAATCATAAACAGGAAATAAATCAAGTTTTAATATTATAAACAAGGTTCAAAACAAAAACGAATAATCAGTATAATCAGAGTGCGGAAAGATACCAGATATCCAATGATATCAAAAAGAAGTAAAGTGAGGCGGAAACTCACTTCACAAAAAATAGCGGAACGTAGTATGAAAATCAAAAGGAATTACAACTGAAACAAAAGTACTAAGAAATAAACTAAGATCAAGCGTCTTCAAGTTTATAGATAACGTCTTCATAAGTATGGACTTCGTCAATCCAATGAATCCGTTCTAACTCTATGCAGTTCTCAAAAGTAGTGCGCAGCTTGATCCGCCGGGGAATCATCAAAGTAATCTCTGTAATACGCTTCATCAACTTGTGCTTCGCTGTACTGCTCGTCATGATAATCTATATCTGCATGATAATCTAACAAAAAGAAATATACAAAAGGAATGAGTTTCGAAGAAACTTAGTAAGGTAGTTAATCCATAACATCATAGATAACATGTGGCAAAACATAACATGATGCAATGCAGTATGAAACAGATAAAGTGTGAATGCATCTAACTCTATGTATGCTGGTCCCTATGGCAGACATGCTTTAAGTCATAGCACCGTACTTCTTTGGGTAGGTCACGCATACGGCTCCTGTTGGTAGTGGGTCCGGCATCCCTCTCGGACAAACCATGGCAGGGGGTTAAGTCAACACACTCTCTCACAACCAATTGGCATAAGTACTGGCGCATGTCAGGGAAAAGCCTAGCCCAATGCAAGTCATCTACTTAGTTACATCAAGTCAGTTCCAGATACTTCCATTCCTCCCCTCTCGGGATCCTTTCCGGTATCCTTCACACTAGAGTCACGGATATTACTCACCGGACTCATCAACCCTATTGGTTATCCACATATGGTAAACGGGAAGCTCTCATGTCCTCTCACGAATATAACTCACCGGTCTCGAGCGCCCATGAGCCCAAGTCCAGCCATATGCAACCCTCCAATAAATGGCCCCCACAATGTGATTCCCGTTCTCTCACGGATATAACTCACCGGTCTTGAGTGCCCGTGAATCCCCATTGCTACCACGGGTCGTTCGGTCTCAATAACCTTTCGAATCGGGTCTGATATAACAGGGGTGTATCCTAGCCAAACATTGCTAGACATCCCTAGGTATGACAACCATTGATTCGGGAAAGCGTAGATGGGCAACCCCAGAAACATCCCATACTATTTCCGATAATGTCCAAGGACAGAAGTGTCAAAAGGACACCTCCCAATCCCAAACCAAACTTAATCAAACACATTCTCAGATCAGTCATGACATACACAACCAGTAGTTCATCATATAAAAGAGAATGTAAAAGCGACATCGATTAAGCGATAATAAGTAATTCATATAACATAAATAATGAAAAAGATGATATAAACAAGTGCTACTGTTCCCACAATAGGAGATCAGAATTAAAATACAATAACAGTAGGTAATCTCATAGTTTCATAAAGTAGAAACTAGAGAACAAGTAATCTATGCAGTTAAGGAATTAACTGTCCTTACCTTCTAACTCGAATAGAAACTTAAAGAATCAAGTATGATCTTGACAAAACCTGAGAAGATAGTCCTAAACAAGTGCACACAACATGTTAGGAAAGATGCATAAAGGAAAAGATCATAAATCAATCGAAACGAGACCAAGATTGAGGTTCTTTGTACTCATTGGTTGATTGATTGGTCCATTGGACTAGTCGACCAATGCGGACAAGTGGCCCTGCAAGAATCCAATTTTGAGAATCCGAACCGAATTCGATGGTTCAAAAGGGTACAAATCAGAGGGGAATTATCATGGTAGTATTCTAGGGTATAGAGGATATCAAATCATAAATCAAAACAAGTTCTCAAGTTACAACCTATAAATCATGAGGTTAACCTAATTAGGTTGAACATAGGTTAGGAGGGCAAAATAGAAAAATTAAAGATAATGAACTAGGATATGAAAGAATTCAGATCTAGTAAAGAAAACATAATAATTGAGTTAACATGATCAACAAGAGGGTTCCTGGGTTTGATCCAAGAAAATTAGGGTTTCACCCTTTTGGCTCCCTGGGCAAATAATTGTGAGATCTGAATGAACAAAGACAAATCAAAACAGGAAAATATAGATGATTAAGTTTTAGGTTAACATAATGTTACCCAAAAAGGATTTCCCTTTCACAAGGTAGGTTACCAAAAGTTCTCCAGACAATCACACAGGTTAGGGTTTCAAAGGATTAGGGTTAGGTTTTCAAGAATTCAACAGGCAGGGTTTAAGATCATGATGATGATCATGAGTCTTAAAGAATATGGTGAGATCAGAGAATTGATGATTGCAAGAATGCTTCATCATCTTTCTGATCTCAATGAATAACAGAATAAAAGAAAGAAATCAGAGATAGAAGAGAGAGTGAGTGAAATCATACCTTTGCCGAAGGAAGATGAAGAATTCTTCAAGTCTTTGCGAGAAATCACCAAAGAATGCAAGGGAATGGTTTAGATTAGGGTTCTAACTCGTTCCAGAGGCTTAGGAGGCAGAGGAGGCGGAGTACTCCCAAGATTAGACTTAAATAGAAGAGACAGGATTCAAATTTCAAAAACAGAATCAATTGGTCCATTGGTCCAATCGACCAATGAGTCGACCAATCAAGACAGCAACTTCAAAACAGGGAATTGAAGGCTCAGATCAAGTCCAAACATCAAGGGGTTTTACACACACCTAGAGTGACATACCTAGGAGTTAGAAATGCCTTTGAATCAATACAGAGACCACTCCAAGACCATCAACTAATCCAATCTTCATCCGGGTGCAGTTTCCACCATTGGGACACTAGCATCAACACTCATGGATTCTAATCCAGCCATCAAGTCTTCAACAGAAATGGCCCAAAGATGATTTCTTGCCTTACTTCGGGTCACTGGACCTACAAATAACAAAGTTTCCGGATTAGGGTCAGGGCTGGGTTTCACAACTTCAGAGCTTTTAGAGATCAGGGGAGATCACCTAGATAGACTGTAATTAGGATTTCCATTTATGCATTAACTGATGTAATCGTTGTAAAAACTTTTGATATTAATGAAGTTCTCTTTGTTTCACTTTATTATTGTGTATCATGCACTTTTGTTTTATTGCAGTAAGTGACATTTGTTTAGGTATAATTATGGTATGTTATTCAGAAATATTCAATTATGCTTCATTGGTTAAGTTTCTAATCCAAGTGTTCTATTATTCACTTCTAAGAGTAGATGAGTCACTTCTGGATCTATGACTCCGGAATGTTCTGTTACTATTTTCTGTGGTTAGGATTTCCTTGAACTTTGGACTATGATACCACTCTGTCAAATCCCCCCAGCTGGTACCCTTACTGGCATACCCGGGAGTGTGATCCACAGCCCCGAAGATCAAGTATCGAGGAAATCATCCTCCCACATATACAATAACACAATCATAAACAGGAAATAATCAAGGTTTAAATATTATAAACAAAGATTCAACACAAGAAATGAATAAACAATATAGTCAGAGTGCGGAAAATGATACCAGATATCCGAAGATATCAAAAGAAGTAGAGAGAGGCGGAAACTCACTCCACAAATACAGCGAAACGTAGTATAAGTCTAAAAGGAATAACAACTGAAACAAAAGAAAATAAGAAAGATAACTAAACTAAGAGTCTTCTATCCTATAGATGACATCTTCAAAATAGTGGACTTCATCAATCCAACTGAGATGTTCCAATTCCACGTTGCCTCTAATCGTAGTACGGAATGTGATCGCCTGAGGGATCATCAAAGTAATCTGGATTGTCACCAACACCTTGCGTGTAATACGCTTCTTTGACTTGCGCTTCATTGTACTATTCTTCATAGCAGTCAGTACTTGTAGAATAGTCTAACAAGAGATTGTACAAAAAAGGAATGAGTTTCGAAGAAACTCAGTAAGGTAGTTAATCCATAACAACATAAATAACATGTGGTAGAACATAACAAGATGCAATGCAATATAAAACAGATAATGTATATATGCATCTAAACTCTATGTATGCTGGTCTTTATTGGCAGACATGCTTTAAGTCATAGCACCATACTTCTTTGGGTAGGTCAGTCACTCGGCTCCTGTTGGTAGTGGGTCCGGCATCCCTCGGGACAATCCATGGCTGGGGGTTAAGTCACCTCTCTCTCACATCACCATTTGGTCTAAGTACTGGTGCATGTCAGGGTAAAGCCTAGCCCAATGCAAGTCATCTACTCAATTACATCAACTCAGGTCCAGATACCTCCATTCTTCACCCCGGGCGATCCTTTCCGGTATCCTTTCCACTAAAGTCCTAATAGTCCCGGACTATGGACTCATCAACCCTATTGGTTATCCACATATGGTAAACGAGAAGCTCTCATGTCCTCTCACGGGTTGGTTACCGGTCTTAAGCGGCCGTGAATCACACTGCTACCACGGATCGTTCGGTCTCAATACCCTTTCAATTTGGGTCTTATATAACGGGGACATCCTAGCCAAACACTGCTAGATAGTCCTAGGTATGACAACCAATGATTCGGGAAAGCGTCGATGGGCAACCCCGGAAACATCCCATACTATTTCCGATAATGTCCAAGGACAGAAGTGTCAAAAGGACACTTCCCAATCCCAAACCATACCCAGTCAAACACATTCTCAGATCAGTCATGACATACACAACCAACAATTCATCATATATAAGAGAATGTAAAAGCATAAGTTAATCGTTTAAACAATATAGAAATAAGCAATTCATATAAGCTTAAATAATAAAAAGAAAACATAAGTGAAGTGCTACTGTAGTTACAGTAGTACATCAGAAGTATAAAATATAAGAACATTAAATAAACTCATAGTTTCATAAGGTAGAAACCAGAGAGTATGTGATCTATGTAATTAAGGAATAACTGTCCTTACCTTATAACTCGCAAAGGAATCTTAGGGAATCAAGTAAGACCTTGACTAAACCTGAGAAGAAAGTCCTAAACAAGTGTATACAACATATTAGGAAAGATACCTAGAAGGAAAGATATCAAAACAATCAAAACAGACCAACAATGAGGTTGCTGTACTCATTGGTCGATTGGATTGGTCTACTGCCCCAGTCGACCAACCGAGACAGTAGCCTACAAGAATCCGAATTTTGGGAAAATAGAACTGAATTTGGTGGTTCAAAAGGGTACAAAATAAGGGGGAAACTACAATGGCAGTATACTAGTATATAGAGGACATCAAAACACTAATCGAATCAAGCTTTCAAGTTACAAATAAGGAACCAAAAAGTTACCCTAATTAGGTTAATCATGGATTATGAAGAAAGTAATGGTATGATCAAGGATAAAGAACTAGAGGTTGATAGGTTACAAATCTTGTAAAGAAAACACATTGATTGGATATTAACATGATCAAAATATGGGTTCTTGATTTGACCCAAGAAATTAGGGTTTCAACCTTTATGGCTCCCATGAAAAGGTTGTGATCACAGGATGAAAGGGAATAATTTTTTTGGTCAAAAACAACAAGAAAATCATTCAATGATCAAGTTTAGATTAACATAAATACTGCCCATGAGGTTTCCCTCGCATGGGAGGTTACTAAAGGTTTCTAGAAAGATCATACAAGGGTTAGGGTTTCAAGAATTAATTCGGCTAGGGTTGAGATCATGACGATGATCATAGATCTCAAAGAATAGAATGAGATCATGGAAGAGATGGTTGCAAGAATGCAGCATCTCCTTCCTAATCTCAATCAAGAACAAGATTAAAGAAAAGAAATTCAGAGATGTAAAAGAAAAGAGAGCGTAGACATACCTTTGTTGTAGGAGGAAGGAATTCACTTGAGTTCTTGCGAGATATCAACCAAGGATGCAAGTGAATTGATTAGAATGGAGTTCTAACTCATTCCAGAGGCTTAGGAGGCAGATGAGGCGGAGTAATCCCGAGATTAGACTTAAATAGAGTAGCCATGACCTAATTAGCAAAAAAAGAACCAATTGGTCGATTGATTGGTCGATTGGTCCAGTCGACCAATGAGTCGACCAATCAAGACAGCAAGTTCAAACAGTGGATTTAAAGGCTCAGATCAAGTCAAAACATAATGGGGTTTTGCACACAGCTAAAGTGACTTACCTAGTAGGTAGAAATGCCTTCGAACCAATACAGAGAGCATTCCAAGTCCATCAACTAATCCGATTTTCAACAGGATGCCGTTTCCATAAATGGAACACTGACATCAACATTCATAGATTTCAATCCAGCCACCAAGTCTTCTATAGAAATGGCCCAAAGCTGACTTCTTGCCTTACTTCGGGTTGTCGAACCTACAACCAACAGGGTTTCCGGGTCAAGGTTAGGGCTGGATTTCACAAAACTGAAAGCAAAGACAAAGTTCTTGGGATCAGGAGGAGTCGTCAAAAGAAAAAGGTCAAATGTTGAAGAAAGCATCGTGTTCAATGAGGAGGAAGGAAGAGGTGTATGCATTCCACACGATGATGCAATCATGATCAAGGTCGAGATTGGCTGTCGGGAGGTACATAGTGTGTTAGTAAACACAGGATCATTAGCAAATATTTTGCTTAATGAAGCATATCAAAAGTTAAAGATGGAGGAAGACTTGCTGAAGCCAACCTCCACTCACTTCTATGGCTTCGCTAGATCTTCAACAGTGGCAAAAGGATCAGCACAACTAGATCTGATAGTTGAAAACTTCCCCAAGGAGACCACCATTCTAGTAAACTTCCTGATTGTTCAGGAACTCCCAGCATACAATGTCATACTCGGGAGACCATCACTTACTAAGTTGGGAGCGATCATGTCAACCAAGCACATGAAGATAAAATTCACAACCGATAAGGGAGTAGGAGAGGTAACTTTTGACTGGAAAACCTCCAGGCAATGTTATGTCTAATACTGCAAAAACCTAATTTGAAAATCCATAGTGTAGATTCGAAGACCCGAAGTGAAGGAAGAAGACAATGTGCACCATCCAAATCTGAACCTATTAGGTCTGACCTAGAACCCTTGGAGGTAGATGATGAAGATCTTAGTATGGAAACCCCGAGTGAGTTTGGAAGATGATGTAACTTGAATGATGTAGGACTTGAAAGGTGGACCAGGAATATAGTGATGACACCTTTGGAAGGTCCTATAAAGTTAGGTATGACCCTTTCTTGAGGCATTTAGAAACCAAAAATATGATTTTTAACCTTTTGGATTGCTTGGTCGATTGCCTTGGTTGCCCCGAGCGACCAAGCCAAGCGACCAAAGCTTCCCTCGGGGCAGATTTGTCACTTTTTGGAAAAATTAGGTTTTTGGGGCCTTATATATTCAAACCTCAATCTAATTTGAGCCACTTCGCCTCTAAGCCTCTGGAGAATATGGGAAGAAACCTAGATCTCTCTCTTCAAAGCCATGGAAGATCCCCAAGCATCTATAGGAGTTTCTTCGTCGAATCTTCTTCTATATGGTTAGTATTCAATTCTATTCTCTATTGATCTACTATCTCTACTATTTATACTTTTGTTTTGATTGTGAGGAAGGCCTTACACTATTGTAATGACCTAATCTCTAATCCTCATAGTCTTAGAGTGAATTTCCATTCACTCTATTCTTTTCGTAGACAATACGATGTAATTTTGGTGTTTAACCTTGCATGAAGACCATGATCTATTCTTACTTATGTTGTTTGATTCTAATCTATGTTAGATCTATTCCTAGGTTGTTTTGTAAGCATGATCTACTGTTTTATTATCTCTAGAATGAATCTCCATTCATTCTAGTCTTTTTTTGAAATCTATGGATCAATCTCCGGATCAAGCCTATTATGTGATTTCTTAGATTTCTATTCCAATGACCTTATTTGATGTTTAGACCTTCATAGATAGTCCTAGTGTGTTATTTTAGAAATTTTCCTACTAATTTTGGAGTGTTCTGATTTTGAACGAAGAGTTTACAACCAATTTTGAAGTTTTCTATGCATAGGGGCGACCAAAGGTCAAGTTGCCAAAGGGGTCTGTGACAACAACTTTTCTCTGTTTTCTTCTGTTTCATTTCCGATCGTTAGGGTTTGTTCATAATGTTCTATACATGTTTGTTTAGGGTTATTTTGGTGGTTTTGGACTTGCCCTTTGATCTCTTTCTCGAAGATTACGATTCGAATACGAGGTGAGTATGTTCACTCACAATTGACATCATTATGTGCTATACTATGATAAGATTTGTATGCATATATTAGCTACTATTTTAGAACTTTTTCCATATTGTTATACTTTTGAAATTACAGTATCCTATCCATGATGTGAATTACATGCTAGTATTGAATATGAATGATGGGATTGTGAATTGGACTTTGTTATGATGTTTATGGAATCATGATGTGATGTGATTTCCTAGGTTGTGGTTATGGAATAGGGAATGCCTTTTTGGCGTTTCTGTCATTGGACACCAGTTGAGGTGGTATGGGACGCATTCCTATGGTGCCCCTTGGTGCTTTCTGTAGCTATTGGTTGACATACCTTGGTTTGGTCTAGAAGTGTTTGAGTAGGAAAAACCTTATCATATTTGACCCGTTTTGTCACATCCAGCCAGCCGGTACCCTATCTGGAATACCCAGAGGAGTGATCCACAGTCTCGAAGATCAAGTTTAGGAACGATCATATCCACTTAGCACAATAACATAATCAAAAGCAAGAATAAATCATTGTATTCAAGTAATTTAATAATATAAATCAAGAAAATATCTCAGAAGGATCACAAAAGAACATAAAAGTGTGGAAAATGATACCAATAGAATAAATCAAAATGTAGAATGAGGCGGAAACTCACTCCACAGACATACGTGGAAGGTAGATGAAAATGGGTTACAAACGGTTCCCAAAAGAAAAGGGGAACGAACAACTAAAGTCTCAGTGAAGCTAATAAACGTCAAAAAGATGATGGAACGATATCCCAATGCTAGCACTCAAGTGCTAAACCCAAACTACTCTTGATAAGTATCAATCTCGTACTGATAGTCTTCACCAACGTAGTCACCATAGTCAGTATAGTATGAGTCATCAACTTGGTCTTCAAAGTACTGACCATCATAGTCAATAGTAGTAGCATTACCTGTAGAGAAGTCTAACAGAAAATATTGCAAAAAGGAGTGAGTTCAAAAGAACTTAGCAAGGCAGTTCAATCCATAATAACATAATAACACATGGAAGCAAATCATACAGAATGCAAAATGATATGAATTAAACAATGCAGATATGCTTCTAACCCTATGTATGCTAGTCTCTATTGGTAGACATGCTTTAAGTCATAGCACCATACTCCCATGGGTAGGCTCCAAAATCACTCTCCCTCAACCATCTTGGTATCTTGGGTTCTCCTGTTGGCAATGGGTAATGAAACCTTCTCGGACAACCTTGGCTGGGGTTTAGGTCAACACTCTCTCACACCTCCGTTTGGTCTGAGTACTAGCACATGTTTGGGTTAAGCCTAGCCAAATGCAAGTCTTTTACTTAGTCATATCAACTTAGACCCAGATACTTCCATCCTCCCAACACGGGATCCTTTATGGTATCCTTCTCCCTAGAGTTAGCGTGTCTTCGTGATGGCCACCAACTCAGACTACAGACTCATCAACCCTATTGGTCAGTTACATCACGCTAACAGGAAGTTCCCATTTCCTCTCTCGGGTCATTTCACCGGTCTTGATTTCAGGGGACCATGTTCCACATCTGCAACTATACCAATGAATGGTCTCTCATGGATATTATGCACCGGTATTGATTGTCCACAATGGGATTCATGTCCTCCTCATGGATATTACACACCGGTATTAAGTATCCACAAACCCACCTTGTAACCACAGGTTGCTCGGACTCAATTCCCTTCCGATTGGGTCTGATATATGGGGACATCCTAGCCAAACACTTCTGGACATGCCCTAGGAAATGTCAACTAGTAATTAGGGAAAGCACCAAGGGATACCATAGGAAAGCATCCCATACCACCTCCATTGGTATCCAATGACAGAAACGCCAAAAGGGCATTCCCCATTCCCCAATCACAACCTAGGCAATCACAGTCTCAATCAGTCATTCACAAGCACAACTGATAATACAAAACATAAGTAACCAATCATTCATAATTGAAATAACAATTGAATTATATGAACAAGCACTACTGTAGTTGAGAAACTACAACAACAATATAGTTATAAGAAACTAACTACAACAATTGTCACATCCCGCAATATCCACCCAGGGGGTGCCTTATCTGGAATACCCGGAGGAGTGATCCACGGTCCCGACGATCAAGTTTAGGAATGATCATATCCACTTAGCACAATAATATAATCAAAAGCAAGAACAAATCATTGTATTCAAGTAATTTAATAATAAAAGTCAAGAAGGGATCTCAGAAGGATCACAAAAGAATATCAGAGTGCAGAAAGTGATACCAATAGAATAAATAGTAAAAATGCGGAATGAGGTGGAAACCCACTCCACAACAACAGCGGAAGGTAGATCGAAATAAAGTAAGGTTACAACCAGTTCTCAAAAGAAGGGAAAGAAAAAGGTAGTAAAATCCAGCCCTATTCTAACCCTGACCCTAACCCGGATTCATTGTTGTTTTTAGGTCCGAAGACCCGAAGCGGTGGTAGAAGAGACTTGTGGACACTTTTGATTGATAATTATAAGTCGGAGACCGAGCCCATGGACATTGACGATAATACCCCTTACTTGAGTACATTGTCGGTGTTTAATGAAAGTCTGCGCATCGGAGAAGAATGATTTAGTTGAAGTACCTAATGGATTCCCGTGCACAATCCAAAGAAATTCCCCGAAACTAGACTTCTTGATTGAATTGTAGAAGAAAACCCCATTCAATTTGACCTTGTATAGCCCTCCAAGTCCCTGTCTGAAGTTGCTGAACTAAACCTGTTTTTTCTGCTGAAAAACATTTTGGTCGATCCTCTTTGGTCGATGCCATCGACCAAGGACCATCAACTAAAGTTGCCAAGTCAGACAAGTTAATGATTCTTGGAATATTCCCTATTCTATTTATATTAGCCTCGTGTTTTGAGCCCTATTGCAATCATTTTCACTCCTGAGAACGTGGGGGGGGGGGGAGCTTCCCAAAGCAACTCCTAGGCATTTGTGAAGGAGACTCCACCAAAACTCATTGTTAATCATTGTTTCTAGTCTCCATCTACAACTACAAGGTATGATTCATCATTCCACTCTCTATTCTATCTTTTTCTATTCTTTTCTATCCCTCTCTTGCTGTTGAGACCTTGGAGATGGTGCTGCAACCTTGCAACCATCACTCCAAGTGTCCACTCTTGCTTAACCTATGATCCCCTCACATATCTATTGATGCTATGACCCCATTTCAAGCCTAGCATATACATTCCTTGATTTTCTTCTTAACATCATGCCTCCTTGTACAAAACTGAGTTATATAGTATGCTATGTACATGTTTATCACTAGCATATGATCCTAATCGAACTTCTATAAGTTCCCTTAGCTAATGCATGCCTTTTCATTGTCAATGCAATGAATTTCAATCCATGCTATGATGCTTGCCTCTTAAACTTAGTAGTTTGGGGCTTTCTATTTAGACCATTGGATTATGTTAATTCCTTGATTTGTAGTGTACTCATACTGTTCTTAAGCATTCCTCCAAGTTACGGATCGATCCGAACCCCGGAAGACCAATTTGGAACCAACACCCACTATTCTGTCCCAAAGACATTTTGGTCGATCCTCTTTGGTCGATGCCAAAGACCATCGACCAAAGTTATTGCTGACAGCAACCTTAACCAGTTTTGACCCGTTTAACATCCGATCTTCCCGATTTCTTCTCTAACTTATTATTGATGTTTGTTTAGGGTCTTAACATATCTTTTGGACCATTTCTTGGTAATTCTCGATTCATCATCAACTCAACCTAAGGTAAGGATGGTTATCTCCATAAACATATAGGCCATAAACATATGTTTGGTGCTTATACTTAAAGAACATAGTCTCTTAATTGCTTTTAATTATTATAGGACTGTTATACATGTTTTAGAACAATAGTATTGTGATTTCTTATACTCTTGTTAGAATGGTTTATTACTCTTGCTATTTATATTCATGATGGATCAATTTGATATTATGGTTTAACTCTTATCATGAAGATGTATTGAATGTATGAGAAATGATGGACTTGAATATGTGATTGCCTAAGTATAACTTGGGATTGGGGAGTGTCCTATTGATGCTTCTGTCCTTGGGCATCGGAGGGAATAGTATGGGATGTTCTCCGAAGGTGCCTATCGACACTTTCCCAGGTTATTGGATGACATACATAAGATTGTCCTTCTCTCATCCTTATGATTACACTTATACATTGATATTATCTATTTTCGCACTCTGATTAATTGAATCATATCTTATTCATGATATCTATTATCTTTTGCTTTTACCTTGATTATTATTGGTCATGATTGTGTTATCGTGTATGTGGGAGGCATGGTCCCTCAATTCTTGATCCTTGGACTGTGGATCACATTCTCGGGTATGCCAGATAGGGTACCGGCGGGGTGGATGTCACAAAGGTCAGCAACTAAGCTACAATTTCTTCTAACTTATACAAAGTTTCCTCTATAACATAAACATATGAAACTAGACAAGGCCGAATCCGCTCCCGAAAAGTAGTAGTCTTGGTATGCAACATAATCCACCAAGGGACCTTTAGAGTAACCCTCATAACCACTAGTACCCTGGAGGTAGTATGCTTCATCAATAGGCAGCTCGTGGTACTAGCCATCATGTTCTTCAATTCCTGTAGAATAATCTAACAAAACATTTGCACGGAAAGGAGTGAGTTCAAAAGAACTCAGCAAGGCAAGTTATTCCACAATAACATAAATAACATGATCCAAAACATAGCATGATGCAAAATGATATGAAACAGAAGATGCATGTATGAATCTAACTATATGTATGCTAGTCTCTATGGTAGACATGCTTTAAGTCATAGCACCATATTTTCTTGGGTAGGTCCGGTCACTCAGCTCCGGTAGGCAATGGGTCCTGCATCCCTCGGGACAATCCATGGCTGGGGTTTAAGTCACCGCTCTCTCACATCATCATTTGGTATAAGTATTGGCGCATGTCACGGTAAAGCCTAGCCCAATGCAAGTCATCTACGGTCGGCATATCAAGCGGACCACAACCTCCCCCCCCCCCCCGCGGGGGGGGCCGCCTGCCTCCTTCGCCCCCCCCCCCCCCCCCCCCCCCCGGGGGCCCGTTCCCGGGTGCGGGGGGGGGGCCCCCCCGCAGGGAACCGGGTGGGGGGATATCCACTTATCACAATAATATAATCAAAAGCAATAACAATTTATAGTATTCAAGTAATCTAATAATAAAAGTTAAGAAATGATCACAGAAGGATCACAACGAACATCAGAGTGCGGAATAACAAGTACCAAATCAAAAGACAACTGTGCGGAAGGTAGATCGAAATAAGGTAAAGGTTACAACCAAATCTCCAAAGAAGGAAAATAAAAAGGTAAGCAACTAAGTTACAGTTTCTTCTAACTTATACAATGTCTCCTTAATAACATATTCATAAGAAACTAAGCCAGGCCGGATCTACTCCTGACAAATATGAGTCTTGAACTGATAGCCTTCACCGATGTAGTCACCATAGCCAAAGTGGTATGAGTCACCAACTTAGTCCTCAAAGTGTTGACCGTCACGAGTCAACGAGTAGGAGTACCTGCAGAAAAGTCTAACAAAATATGTTGCAAAAAGGAGTGAGTTCAAAAGAACTCAGCAAGGAAAGTTATTCCATAATACATAAGCCATATGATATCAATCATGAACTAATGCAGATGATATGAGACATAAGATGCAAATATGATTCTAACTCTAAGTATGCTGGTCTCTATGGTAGACATGCTTTAAGTCATAGCACCATACTTCTTTAGGTAGTCTCAGTCACTCATCACCGGGGGGAAGTTGGGTCCTGCATCCCTCTCGGACAAATCCATGGTTGGGGGTTTCGGTCACCACTCTCTCACATCACCATTTGGTCTAAGTATTGGCGCATGTCAAAGTAAAGCCTAGCCCAATGCAAGTCATCTACTTAGTCATATCATGTCAGTTCCGAGATACGTCCATTCCTCCCCTCTCGGGATCCTTTCCGGTATCCTTCACACTAGAGTCACGGATATTACTCACCGGACTCATCAACCCTATTGGTCATCCACAAATGGTAAGCGGGAAGCTCTCACGTCCCCTCACGGATCATTTCACCGGTCTTGAGTGCCCGTGAGCCCAAGTCTAGCCATTTGCAACCCTACCAATAAATGGCCCCTTCCGGGCATCCGCAATGCAATTTATGTCCTCTCACGGAGTGGTTACCGGTCTTGAGCGCCCACAAATCCACACTACTACCACGGGTCGTTCGGTCTCAATGCCCTTCCGATTCGGGTCTGATATGACAGGGGCATCCTAGCCATACATCTAGACAAGTCCTATGTATGTCATCCAATGATCCAGGAAAGCGTCGATGGGCATCTTCGGAGAACATCCCATACTATTCCCTCCGATGTCCAAGGACGAAGTACCGATAGGGCACTCCCCAATCCCAAATCATACCTAAGCAATCACATGCTTATTTCCATCCATTACATATCAACAATACATTATCATATTGAAAACATGTCATAACATCTCATAATACAGTATATAAATAAATGACAAGAATAAGTAAACATGATAAATCAAGTAATTAAGCATGGTGTTACTGTCATAAGGTAACTACATTAGTCATATGATGTCTAAAATCAATTAATAAGTTAAGTCTACTAAGTTACCAACAGCAGTGTAAAAGTCATACAGTCTATGTTATATGGCAATAACCATCCTTACCTCAAATTGTGAAGAAGATGATCCGAAGTCACAAGAGAATGGTCCAATTATAGTCTTAAAACCCTAAACAAACATATATGAAGGATTAGAGAAGAAATCAAAACAATCGGAGATCGAACGGATCAAAAGCGGGCAAAAGTTTCTGACAAGCAACCTTGTTGGTTGATACATTGGGTTGATGGTATCGACCAATAGTATCGACCAACGAGTCTTGGACAGACAAAATGGGATTTTTGGGGTTTGGCTCAAAATGGGTCTTCCGGGTCTCGGATCGATATGAAACTTGGAGGGATGCTTAAGAACAGTAGCAGGAGACTACGTAGAAAGAATTAACATGATCCAATGGTCGGATTGAAAACCCCCAATTTGAGGTCCTAGGTTCAAACTTGCAAGACCCATGTTCTTCAATGAAAACCATTACAATTGCAAGAGAACTTAGGAATTTAATCAATAGAATGATGAGCAGCAGAATATAGACAATTACTAACATATAATCAGACCTAATTGAAAGAGAAAATCAGATTAAGAGATGAATTCATGTTGTAAAGAAGAGGAAAATCAAAATAAGAAAGCAAGAACATCATGTATGAGAATCATAGCATGGAAAGAATGAAGAGAGGTTTAATCAACCCAAGAGAGCTTGTAGAAGAGGTGGTTGCAAGGTTGCAGCACCTTCTCCACGAACTCAGTAGCAAGAACAAGATGAGGTAGAAGTAGATTAGAGAGAGAGTGAGAGATTACATACCTTGGAGAAGAGATTAGAGAAGAGAAACAATGATTCTTGTAGAAGATCATCACCCAAGCCAAGGAGGAGGCTTAGAGGAGCTTTCCCACGTTCTCAGATGTTGAAATGAGTGAAATAATGATTTAGGTTCGAGGTTTCACTTAAAAGGACAAAGGAATATCCAAACAGCATCTTTTTCACGATTCTGGGCTTGTTTTGGTCGATACCTTTGGTTGATAGTATCGACCAATAGTATCGACCAACAGCAGTTTCAACAGAATTCTCAGGAATAGTTCAGCAACTTCGAACAGGGATTCGGAAGGCTATACAAGGTCAAATTGAGTGAGGTTTTCTCCTACAAGTCAATAAAGAAGTCTAGTTTCCAGAAATACCTTTGGATCAAGCATGGGAGTTCATTAGGTCTACCAACTAAGCTCACCTTCTTCGATGCGCAAGCAGGATTTGCCAGACATAGTTCAGCAACTTCGGACAGGGATTTGGAGGGCTATATGGGGTCAAATTGGGTGGGGTTTTCTCCTACAAGTCCATCAAGAAGTCTAGTTTCGGGAAATACTTTTGGATTGTGCACAGGTGTTCATTAGGTCTACCAACTAATTCACCCCTCTTCGGTGCGCAGATTCAAAACTAACACTGACAATGCTCTCAAGTGAGGGGCATCATCGTCAATGTCCATGGGCTTGGGCTCCGACACCAAATCATCAACCAAAAGGGTATACAAGGACTTTTCCCACCACTTCGGGTCATTGGATCAACAGACAATACAAATTCCGGGCCGGGTCAGGGTAAGGATAAGGCCGGATATGGCCTCCTAAGGCTTTCAAGGATAACAACATTGAAATCAAGGTCCAACTTCAAGGTCTAACATTAAACAAGTCTTTCTTTATCCCAAAACAAATAGGGTATCCCGGGCTAGGTTTGGGCTGGATGTCACATTCTCACCCCCTTAAAATAATTTCGTCCTCGAAATTGGGGGAGTACTAGGATTCTAAGGAGATGGAGGACATTGCTTTTATCTTGACTTTTCTTCTCCCAAAATCTTCGGAAAACAATTAACAATAAAACTTTTGTAAGAAAACAAGGGATAAATCTAGCATGCCTTGAAATCAAATCAAAAGTATGATAATGGCTTCATGAAGACTTCACAAGGATCATGGCAAAGACCAATATGAAGATCATAAAACCCTAAGAATGAAAGGAGATTGTCGGGATGGTTGCAAGGGGGTTGCAAGCAGCATCTTCTTCATAGTCTCAATCACAAAGAATAAAACATAGTAAGAGTAAAGTAAGATCATGGCTTTATGAAGATTTCATAAGGATCATGGTAAAGATCAATATGAAGATCATAAAACCCTAAGAATGAAAGGAGATTGTCGAAGAGATGGTTGCAAGGGCATGCAGCATCTTCTTCATAGTCTCAATCACAAAGAATAAAACATAGTAAGAGTAAATTAAGATCATGGCTTTATGAAGATTTCATAAGGATCATGGTAAAGATCAATATGAAGATCATAAAACCCAAAAAAAATGAAAAGAGATTGTAAAGAGATGGTTGCAAGGATGCAGCATCTTCTTCTAAATCTCAATCACAAAGGGTAAAACATAGTAAAAGTAGATCAATACAATACAAGAGAGATTACTAACCTTTGATTGAGGAACAGGGGATGAAAAGCTTGAAGTCTTGAAATAATTAGAAGGAATAACAAATCATGAAGATCACACTTGATTTCCCTTGAAATCATCATGTGGGGAAAACACAAGGTTATAGGGTGTATGGAGGTCCACTCTAGAACAGCAGGGATAGGAGGATCAGTCATGGGAATTACTTAAGATCACCCTCCTATCAAAGGTAAATAAAAGGCACAAGAAGAAATTGAGAGGAGAAAAGATTAGCTTCGGGGTGAACTTCTACCAAACAAAACTAGGCAACTCATATGACAGTCGACAGAGAATAAATCGAATAATGCATATGGTAGGTATGGATTTGGCACAGTAGCAAGGTTAGGATTAGGCGGGATTTCACATTCTTCCCCCCCTAAAAAAAATTTCGTCCTCGAAATTGAAAGCATACCTGGGCTTCCAATAAGATGAGAAAATTTCTTCAGGGGTTTGATTGTTCCACCGAATCTTTACCAAGGGAATGGAAGGTACAATGAAAAATAGATTTAATAGGTAAAGAACACTGGACTCTTGGCTGAATTCTTAAATAGCTGATAGGAACACAAAATAAATGCTGACGTTAAGAATGCAAGAGATGCATAGGTGACAATTCGAGCGAAGACAAAAACAAAGGGTATGAATAACGATCTTGAAGTAAAGTTTTCTTCTCAAAAGGTTCAAGGGTTTCAAAGGTCTTCCAAAAACATCATCCTTCCAACAAGTCAACCACACTTAAATCAGCTACGCAGTCATTAAAGTCCAAACAATGCATCAAAATCCACTTTTTCCCAAAACTGCCAAAAACAGCAAAATCTGCCCCCTGCCTGCAAAACAGCCTAAAAGGGACCACTTTCTCCATTTCAAACACACTTCAAACACTTCTAACTTCGAGTCTGGTTCAGGGGAAAAGGTTCTCTAGGGTTCCTAAGGTTCCAAGACTTCAAGAGGCTTCAACAACTTCACACAAACTATCAAGATCAACAACACAAGAAAACCTTCATTCTTACCTTTCTTTCTCTTCAAATTTCATTACCAACAACATGATTTTCTTCAAAACTGAGAAACGCTTGCTAATATTGGTTAGAAACATGCCTAGTGGTGTTTAGAAACATGCTCCAACCAATTCCTACACAAGCCAAGCTTCAACCAAAAAGATTTCCCACACTTTGCACCAATTTCACTATTCACATTACAAAAACCCAACTTCACAAACACTTGCCCCATTTTCAAACCAAAAGGAATTTTGACACCAAACCAATTCCTACATGACTGTTTCAACATGAGGAAGGTGCTCACACACTTCGTTTGGCCAAAATCCAACTTTCCAAAAATCACAAAACCTTGCCCAAAAGAGGATTCCTTCTTCTAAAGTTGCTGAATTTTCACATCCACACTGCAAAATTGATAGATTTTCTTCAAACAAACCATCCCAGCATGTTTATCCAAGCCTTATGCACATGCTAGAATGTTCGAATCGCAATTTCGACAAAATTGAAATTTTTCAAAAAATTACGAAAATGCCACTCTTCCATTCAAACAAGCACAAGAACCAATCCAAATACAAAATTCTCTTGACTCAATAGGTTCACTATGCCTAGGGGAGGTAGGAGGGCTGATAGAGATCGGGGACACGTTCTACGGCTAGTAGTTCTATAGGAGGGATCTTCCACAACTTTCATCCTTGCTACAATTTTCCAACATCCAAGGGTTTCGATGGATCTTCTCCAAATAAATCTTCTTAACATGTTAAACCAACTCTTGTACACATGCTAACAAGTCCAATTCGCAGCTTCCATCGAAAACAAAAAAAAATTCCGAAAATTTACAATACCCTTCTTCACAAACTATTGCATACTTAACTTCCTTTACTCATGAAATGCAAATTTCAACTTGTCTCTTCAGATTCCCATCAAACCAGCACGAAGAAAACATTTAAGGGTTAGGAGAGGTAGGGATGAGGATCAGAGTACAATTCCAACGCCACAAGTAGAGGTAATGCAAGGATAAGGAGACAATAGTCCAGACTACAAATGAGGTTCAAGATTAGGACGAAGATGATGAGGAGATGAGGATAATGAGGATGAGACTCAGGATCAAAAGGTTCAGGAAGCTGAGGAGGAACCTATTCCAGCTCGATAATTTGAGGACGAAGGTCCATTGTATACAATTTTCGAGGCACCGGGTGTGGTTTCTCAGTTGTCAGCAATAACTTTCACACAAAAGAGGATAAAGAAACACGTATGCTTTTAGAAGATTGATTGACACGACTGAAGAGGATAGAGTTCTTATATGTATACATTGGAAGAGAAATTTGCACGGCTGAGAGAAGGAATTCAGATCTAGGAGGGATTAGAAAGATCACCGGAGTCGATCACCTAAATAGATAGTGCTAGGAGTTTCCTTTTATGCTTTCACAGATATATTCTCTTTCAGACTTGAAAAAATCTCTTATGTGATTAATGAAATTCAGTTTGTTTCACTTGTGTTATTGTACATTATGCATTTCTTTTGTTGCATTAGAAGTTGTAAATGTTTAGTTATGACTTATAACTCATGACAACTACTCACGACCATCACTCCCAATGACAACACCCGACTCAGACTCATACGACAACACACGGCTCAAACTCATACGACGACAACCCGACTCACAACTGAGACTCACTGGCAAGGATGACTCACGACGACAACTTTCAACTCAAGACTCGACTCACAACTTAACACACCTACACGACTGACAACTTAAGTCTAACCATGACTACAACCCAAGTATAAGTCATAAACTTTGATTATTGTGTATTATTCAAGCAAGATGTATTATGCTTCATTTATTCAAGTTTCTAATCCAAGCTTTCTATTATTCACTTCTAAGAAAGTTTGAGTCACTTCTGGATCTATGACTCAAAGATGCTTTCATTACTGTGTTCTATAGTTATGATCGTCCAAAAACTAGGGCTCTGATACCATCTGTCACATCCCGCCCTAAATCCACCCAGGGGGTACCCTATCTGGGTTACTCGGGAGTGATCCACAGCCCAACAGATCCAGTTTAGGAACGATCATATCCACTTATCACAATAATATAATCAAAAGCAAGAACAATTTATAGTATTCAAGTAATCTAATAATAAACGTTAAGAAATGATCACAGAAGGATCACAACGAACATCAGAGTGCGGAATAACAAGTACCAAATCAAAAGACAACTGTGCGGAAGGTAGATCGAAATAAGGTAAAGGTTACAACCAAATCTCCAAAGAAGGAAAATAAAAAGGTAAGCAACTAAGTTACAGTTTCTTCTAACTTATACAATGTCTCCTCAATAACATAATCATAAGAAACTAAGCCAGGCCGGATCTACTCCTGACAAATATGAGTCTTGAACTGATAGCCTTCACCGATGTAGTCACCGTAGCCAAAGTGGTATGAGTCACCAACTTAGTCCTCAAAGTGTTGACCGTCACAGTCAACAGTAGGAGTACCTGCAGAAAAGTCTAACAAAATATGTTGCAAAAAGGAGTGAGTTCAAAAGAACTCAGCAAGGAAAGTTATTCCATAATACATAAGCCATATGATATCAATCATGAACTGATGCAGATGATATGAGACATAAGATGCAAATATGATTCTAACTCTAAGTATGCTGGTCTCTATGGTAGACATGCTTTAAGTCATAGCACCATACTTCTTTAGGTAGTCTCAGTCACTCATCACCGGGGGGAAGTTGGGTCCTGCATCCCTCTCGGACAAATCCATGGTTGGGGGTTTCGGTCACCACTCTCTCACATCACCATTTGGTCTAAGTATTGGCGCATGTCAAAGTAAAGCCTAGCCCAATGCAAGTCATCTACTTAGTCATATCATGTCGGTTCCAGATACGTCCATTCCTCCCCTCTCGGGATCCTTTCCGGTATCCTTCACACTAGAGTCACGGATATTACTCACCGGACTCATCAACCCTATTGGTCATCCACAAATGGTAAACGGGAAGCTCTCACGTCCCCTCACGGATCATTTCACCGGTCTTGAGTGCCCGTGAGCCCAAGTCTAGCCATTTGCAACCCTACCAATAAATGGCCCCTTCCGGGCATCCGCAATGCAATTTATGTCCTCTCACGGAGTGGTTACCGGTCTTGAGCGCCCACAAATCCACACTACTACCACGGGTCGTTCGGTCTCAATGCCCTTCCGATTCGGGTCCGATATGACAGGGCATCCTAGCCATACATCTAGACAAGTCCTATGTATGTCATCCAATGATCCAGAAAGCGTCGATGGGCATCTTCGGAGAACATCCCATACTATTCCCTCCGATGTCCAAGGACAGAAGTACCAGTAGGGCACTCCCCAATCCCAAATCATACCTAAGCAATCACATGCTTATTTCCATCCATTACATATCAACAATACATTATCATATTGAAAGCATGTCATAACATCTCATAATACAGTATATAAATAAATGACAAGAATAAGTAAACATGATAAATCAAGTAATTAAGCATGGTGTTACTTGTCATAAGGTAACTACATTAGTCATATGATGTCTAAAATCAATTAATAAGTTAAGTCTACTAAGTTACCAACAGCGAGTGTAAAAGTCATACGAGTCTATGTTATATGGCAATAACCATCCTTACCTCAAATTGTGAAGAAGATGATCCGAAGTCACAAGAGAATGGTCCAATTATAGTCTTAAAACCCTAAACAAACATATATGAAGGATTAGAGAAGAAATCAAAACAATCGGAGATCGAACGGATCAAAACTGGGCAAAAGTTTCTGACAGCAACCTTGTTGGTGGATACATTGGGTTGATGGTATCGACCAATAGTATCGACCAACAGAGTCTTGGACAGCAAAATGGGATTTTTGGGGTTTGGCTCAAAATGGGTCTTCCGGGTCTCGGATTGATATGAAACTTGGAGGGATGCTTAAGAACAGTAGCAGGAGACTACGTAGAAAGAATTAACATGATCCAATGGTCGGATTGAAAACCCCCAATTTGAGGTCCTAGGTTCAAACTTGCAAGACCCATGTTCTTCAATGAAAACCATTACAATTGCAAGAGAACTTAGGAATTTAATCAATAGAATGATGAGCAGCAGAATATAGACAATTACTAACATATAATCAGACCTAATTGAAAGAGAAAATCAGATTAAGAGATGAATTCATGTTGTAAAGAAGAGGAAAATCAAAATAAGAAAGCAAGAACATCATGTATGAGAATCATAGCATGGAAAGAATGAAGAGAGGTTTAATCAACCCAAGAGAGCTTGTAGAAGAGGTGGTTGCAAGGTTGCAGCACCTTCTCCACGAACTCAGTAGCAAGAACAAGATGAGGTAGAAGTAGATTAGAGAGAGAGTGAGAGATTACATACCTTGGAGAAGAGATTAGAGAAGAGAAACAATGATTCTTGTAGAAGATCATCACCCAAGCCAAGGAGGAGGCTTAGAGGAGCTTTCCCACGTTCTCAGATGTTGAAATGAGTGAAATAATGATTTAGGTTCGAGGTTTCACTTAAAAGGACAAAGGAATATCCAAACAGCATCTTTTTCACGATTCTGGGCTTGTTTTGGTCGATACCTTTGGTTTATAGTATCGACCAATAGTATCGACCAACAGCAGTTTCAACAGAATTCTCAGATATAGTTCAGCAACTTCAAACAGGGATTCGGAAGGCTATACAAGGTCAAATTGAGTGATTTTTTCTCCTACCAGTCAATAAAGAAGTCTAGTTTCCAGAAATACCTTTGGATCAAGCATGGGAGTTCATTAGGTCTACCAACTAAGCTCACCTTCTTCGATGCGCAAGCAGGATTTTCCAGACATATTTCAGCAACTTCGGACAGGGATTTGGAGGGCTATATGGGGTCAAATTGGGTGGGGTTTTCTCCTACAAGTCCATCAAGAAGTCTAGTTTTGGGAAATACTTTTGGATTGTGCACAGGTGTTCATTAGGTCTACCAACTAATTCACCCGTCTTCGGTGCGCAGATTCAAAACTAACACTGACAACGCTCTCAAGTGAGGGGCATCATCGTCAATGTCCATGGGCTTGGGCTCCGACACCAAATCATCAACCAAAAGGGTATACAAGGACTTTTCCCACCACTTCGGGTCATTGGATCAACAGACAATACAAATTCCGAGCCGGGTCAGGGTAAGGATAAGGCCGGATATGGCCTCCTAAGGCTTTCAAGGATAACAACATTGAAATCAAGGTCCAACTTCAAGGTCTAACATTAAAAAAAGGGGGCGGGGGGGGGGGGGGGGGCCCCCACAAGTCTTTTTACCCCAAAAAAAAAAGGGGGGCCGGGGGGGGGTTGGGGGGGGGGCCCCCCCCCCCCCCCAAAAATCAGCAAAACCCCACGAAACAAACACCAAAACCCTTTTGGGCACAAAAAAAAAAAAAAGGGGGGCCCCCCCCCGGGTTGGTTACCGGTCTTGAGCGCCCGTGAGCTTAAGTCTAGCTATTTGCAACCCTACCAATAAATGGCCTCTAACAAGTATCCGCAATGTGATCTATGTCCTCTCACGGATTGGTTACCTGTCTTGAGCACCCATAAATCCCCATTGCTACCATGGGTCGTTTGGTCTCAATACCCTTCCGATTCGGGTCTGACACAACAAGGACATCCTAGCCAACTCCGCTAGATAAGTCCTATGTATGACATCCAATAATCTGAGAAGCGTCAATGGGCACCATTGGGAACATCCCATACTATTCCCTCTGATATCCAAGGATAGAAATGTCAAAAGGACATTCCCCAATCCCAAATTATACCTATTCAATCACATTCCCAATTCCATCATATCATACACAAATAATATTTCATCCTATAGAAAGATATATAACGTAACATGATCAATCACATATGTAAATAACAAAATGAATATTCATGATAATAAAAGAATTTATAAACATGGCAGTACTGTACTTGAAGTACTTACTACGTAGTCATATAATGTTAAGAATACCACAAGGAAGGTGAATCTATTAAGTTTGCCAACATAGAAGCAAGATCCACATAATCTATGTAATTATGGTAACAACCGTCCTTACCTTAAATCGAATTGAAGATAATCCAAAGATCAATTAGAATAGTCCCAAGTTCAAAACTTGCACCCCTAGACAATCATATGTGCAATATCAAAAGAAGAATCAAGCAAAACGGAGGTCAAACGAATCAAATCGAGCAAATACATCAATGTTGTGTTCAGCTGGTCGACTGGCTGGTTGACTAACTCAGTCGACCAAGTGAACAGTGTTGAGGCTGAATAAGGATTTTTTGTCCCAAACCTATCTTTCGAGGCTCGGATCACTTCGAAATTTGGAGGGAATGTTAGGAACAGTAAAAGAAGATTATGTAGCAAAGATTTAGCATCAATCAATGGTTTAATTAAGAATCTCCAATTTGAAACCCTAGCTTCTATATGCTAAACATCATGTTCTTTAATGAAATCATTTGCAAATGCAAGGAACATTAGGGAATCAATTAAGGGAATGATAAGCAATAGATTAGAATTATATACTAATAAGAAATCAGATTTAGCATACTATAGAATTCAATTTAGGATAAGAAATCATGTTGCTATGATGAGAATCATGAAAATGCAAGGTTAAGAATCAAAATGGGAAGCATAGCATAGGTAGATTGAGAGGGGTTTATGCATTTGCAAGGAGAGAACACAAGAAGAGGTGGTTGCAAGGTTGCAGCACCATCTTCATAGTCTCAACAGCAACAAAGAGAAGAGGTGAGAGTAGATTAGAGAGAGAATGAGAGAATACATACCTTGTAGAGGAAATTTGAGATGAGAGACAATGATTATTGCAATAATACTTCACCACTACCAAGGAGAGGTCTTAAGAGGCTCTCTCCACGTTCTCAGGAGGCTAAAAGAATAGAATAGGGTTATAACTATGAGGTTCCCTTATGTAGGAAATAAAATAATCCAAAAATCACAATTTTTGTATTTAATAACCAGCTGGTCGATTGGCCCAGTCGACCAAGCAAGAACAGCAACTTAGATAAGGGAAATGGAAGGCCAGATCAACTAAAATTCACTCCGGCTTTCTCCTATAACTCAATCAACTAGTCTAGGTGTGAAATCTAGCCCTATCCTAACCCTGACCTTGACCCGGAAACCCGGTTGTTTGTAGGTCCGAAGACTCGAAGCAAAGGAAGAAGCCAACCATAGGCCATCTCAGTAGAAGACATGGTGTTTGACCCAGAAACCATGGAGTTTGATGATGGAGTTCCATACTTTGAAGTTTGTGCAGATTTGGAAAGAAAGCTGCAGCTTGATGAAGGTGAGTCTAATTGATGAACTTGAAGTATAGTTAGACATGATTCGAAGGCATTTTTCTATACTAGATAAGTCATATGTTGTGTTGGGAGAAGCCCATGAGGTTTGGGCTTGAGTTGGGCCTCCAATTCCCTGTTTGGGCCTTGTTGACCAGCTTGGTCGATTGATTGGTCGACTGGGCCAATCGACCAAGCAGTCGACCAACAGGGTGTTAAATCTGAGAAAATCCAATTTTAGGGTTTTTCACTTTCTATTTAACTTTGTGTTTCTTAGTATCCTCTGCCTCCAAAACTCTCTAAGAACGTGGGAAGACTCTTTCAAAACTCTCTTTGGTGATTTCGAAGGTTCTTTGCGAGATCTAAAGCTTCTCATCTCCGATCTCTCAATCCAAGGTTAGTGATCCCTTCTGTGCTGTGAATTATTCTTCTACGATCTTATTCTTGATTAAGATTGGGAAGAAGATGTTGCATTCTTGCAACTATCTCTTCCATGATCTCATTCTTTTCTTTAGAGTTTATGATCAACATTATAATCTTAACCCTAATCCTTGATAAACTCCTTTTGAAACCCTAATTTTACCCTTTTGATTCACTTTCTTAACATGATTGAATCCAATTCTGATGACGTACTTGTGTTTGATTTTGATTACCTTCTTCTAGGATGAGATCTGATTATCCCTAGTCTTTTTCGTGATTTCATAGTATATTTTTCATCGAATTCTAGGATTTTCACCCAATTGGGGAATCCATGATTTCAAATTGGAATGTAGTGTTTTTAATCATTATTAAGGCCTAATCTATACTCCTTTAGTGTTAGAATATTGTTCTAAAGGTTTCCTCCAAGTTTCGTGAAGTTTAGAATCTTGTAGATTGAGTTTCGGATCAAAATCCACTGATTTGCTTCGTACTGACTCAGTTGGTCGACTGGGTCGGTAGACCAACCAATCAACCAAGCAAGTCAGTAGCTCTGTTTTTTGCTCAGTTTGATTCGTTTGCTCTCAATCTTTTAGGCTACTTTCCTAATGTTGTGTCTATGATTGTTAGGGGTTTATTTGCTAGATTTGGAACCTCTCTCTTTGATCCTTGGATAATCATCAACGCTAATTAAGGTAAGGACAGTTATCTTCATAATGACATAGATTGCGTGTATGTTAGTTTCTGATTTTGGAAACTCTTAAATACAATACTGATATTGTACTTTCTATTTATGATGTACTGCTGTAAGTATAGTAGTACCTTACTTATGTTGTCTTTTCAATATTCAAGTATATATGTATGCTTACTCATGTATGTTGTTGATGAATGCTTTTACATATTCTTGTATGTGATGTGATGTCGGTTATGTATGATGTGATTGATATGAGAATGTGATTGATTTGGTATTGGGAAATGTCCTTTTGACATTTCTGTCCTTGGACATCGGAGGGAATAGTATGGGATGTTCTCCGATGATGCCCATCGACGCTTTCCCAAATTATTTGATGTCATACCTAGGGCTGTCTAGCAGTGTTTGGCTAGGATGTCCTCGTTATATCTGACCCGATTCGGAAGGGTATTGAGGCCGAACGACCCATGGTAGCAATGGGGATTCATGGGCGCTCAAGACCGGTAACCAACCCGTGAGAGGACATGAATCACATTGTGGGGGCCATTTATTGGTAGGGTTGCATATAGTAGACTTGGGCTCATGGGCGCTCAAGACCAGTAACCAACCTGTGAGGGGACATGAGAGCTTCCCATCTATTATATGTGGATGATCAATAGGGTTGATGAGTCCGTAGTCAGGGACTATGCTGACTCTAGTGTGAAGGATACCAGAAAGGATCGCCAGGGGCAAGGAATGGACGTATCTGGAATTGAGTTGATATGAATGAGTAGATGACATGCATTGGGCTAGGCTTTACCTTGACATGCACCAGTACTTAGACCAATGGTGATGTGAGAGAGCGGTGACTTAACCCCCAGCCATGGATTGTCCCGAGGGATGGAGGACCCACTACCAACCGGCGTTGTGAGATGAGACCTTCCTAAAGAAGTACGGTGCTATCACTTAAAGCATGTTTGCCTATAGAGACCAGCATACATAGAGTTTAGATGCATACATGCATTGTCTGATTCATATTGCATTGCATTTTGTTATGTTCTGCAGCATGTTATTTATGTTGTTATGATTTAACTTGCCTTACTGAGTTCATTCGAACTCACTACTTTTTGTGCAACCTCTTGTGTTAGATTCCTCTATAGGTACTGATTACTATGAAGGGCAATATGAAGAAGCACCAATTGAATAAGCTTACTACATGCAAGGTGCTGTCTACAATGAAGATCACATTGATGATCCCACGTTTGGTCACGTTGCGTACTACGATTAAACCTAATGTGGAGTGGGAACGTCTTAGTTGGATTGATGAAGTCCACTATTTTGAAGACGTCATCTATAGAGTAGAAGACTCTTAGTATAGTTTGAGTTCCATTCCTTTACTTTCTTTTGAGAACAGTTGTATTTCTTTTTAGACTTCGCGCTACATTCTGCTGTAATTGTGGAGTGAGATTCCGCCTCACTCTATTCCTTTTTTATGTTTACATTTGGTATCATTTTTCCGCACTCTGATTATACTGTCATTCTTTTCCTTGCTTGGATCTTTTATTTATAATATTACACTTGATTTTATCTATTAATGATTATGTTATTGCTTATGTGGGAGGATGATTTCCTCGATACTTGATCTTCGGGGCTGTGGATCACACACTCGGGTATGCCAGATAGGGTACCGGCTGGGTGGATGTGACACTAGGTTAGAGAATTACCTTCCAATCAAGTCCGGAAGTGCATTAGGTACATCAATTAAACTCCCCTTCTTCAAGGTGCAGTTTCTTATCAACCACTGACAATGCTTCCAAGTATGGAGCTCCATCAACAAACTCCATGGGTTTCGGGTCAAACACCAAGTCTTCTACAAAGAGGGCCCACAGAGGCCTCTTCCTTCACTTCGGGACATGGATCTACCCTAAGGGAAAGGTCTGACATGGCTTCCTAAGACTTTCAAAGATAGCAACACTGTTATCAAGGTCCAACTTCATTTGTTACATACCAGGAGTAGTTCCAACTTGGAGCGGAGCCGACCTTGTCTTGTTTAATTTGTTTATGTTTATGAGGATATTTTGTATAAGACCGAGGAGACATTAGTTTAGATGTTTATCCCTTTCTTCCTTCTTTTGAGAACTGGATTGTAAACTTAATTGTATTCGAACTACTTTCTGCTGTGATTTGGGGAGTGATTTCTCAACATACACTTCACTTGTGAGTTTTCATATACTAGTATCATTTATTTTTGAGCTGATTATATTGTCTCTCTCCTTCTTATCTTGATTTCATGGTTTATATGATTTTACATTGATTACATCTGTTCATGATTATGTTATTGTATATGTAGGGGGTTGGTTTTCTCGATACTTGATCCTCGGGGCTGTGGATCACACACCCGGGTATGCCAGGTAGGGTACTGGCTGGGTGGATGTGACATCTATTCTCTCTTCTATTTATACCCATTATTGTGATTGTGAGGAAGGTCTTTTGCTACTATAATGACCTACTTCTTCATCCTCATAGTCTTAGAGTGAATCCCCATTCACTCTATTCTTTTCGTGAGCAACACGGTGTGATTCTGTATTAAACCTAGCATGATTTTCATAATCTTATTTCTACTTGAATGATTGGACTTTTAATCTATACTAGATCTATTCTTAGGTTATTTTCTGATCATGATATATTGTCTTATTATTCCTAGAGTGGATTCCCATTGAATCTAGTGTATCCGTGAGAATCTGCAGATTGATCCTATTATGTGACTTATTAAATCTTCATTCTGATGACCATGTTAGATGCTTAGATCATGATTGTGAAACCCAGCCCTAACCTTGACCCAAAAACCCTGTTGTTTGTAGGTCCCACAACCCGAACTAAGGCAAGAAGTCAATATGGGCCATCCTAGTGGAAGACTTGGTGTTTGGCTTAGAATCCATGAGTGTTGATGACAGTGTTCCGTTTATGCTGCATCCTGATGAAGAAGGAATTAGTTGATGGACTCGGAGTACTCTCTAACTTGGTTCGAAGGCATTTCTACCTACTAGGTAAGCCACTTGGTGTGTGTGCAAAATCCCTTCAAGTTTGGATTTGATCTGAGCCTTCAATTCCCTATTTTGGAATTGTTGTTCTGCTTGGTCGACTGGGCCAGTCGACCAACCAATCGACCAAAGGGTCCTGTTTTGTTGAATTAGGTCTTGGCTTCTCTATTTAAGCCCAACTTCAAATCTAATTTGTCTTTTGTGCCTCCAAACTCTTTGGAACGAACCAGAGCTCTCCTCAAGTCATCTCCTCTGCATACTTGGTGATTTTCTTGACGGATCTTTGTCAAGTCTCTTGCATTTACACAAAAAGGTATGTGATCATCCTCTTCTATGCTTCATCTTTGATTCTCCATTATTTTTCTTTCCTTTTCTGTTGAGGACAGTAGGGATGATGTTGCATCTCTGTTGCAACCATCACTCTACTGATTCCCTCTCTTTTCCTAAGGATCTAAAGCTTGGTGGATGATCTTCATCAAGATCATCACTCGCTTTTGAAGGAAAACATGTATTCATTTTCTTTCCTTTTTAGATTCAATGTTCTTCAGTCTTAGATCTATTTTTCTAGAAGATCTATGCATGCTTTTCATGAATTCTTTATCGGATTAGTAATCCATCATCCTATAGTTTCTCGTCCATGATTTTGATATGATTTCTTCAAGAACCATGATTGATCTAATTATGGTAAGTTTTTGTTTCCTAATTGTAACTTGAAGACTTGATATTATTAGGGTTTTGAAGTCCTCTATATACCAACATACTATCCTTGTATAGTCCCTCTTGTTTGGTGCCCTTTTGAATCACCAAATTCGGATTTGTAATTAGAAATCTCTGATTTTATAAGCCACTGTCTCAGTTGGTCGACTGAGGCAGTAGACCAATCAATCTACCAATGAGGACAGCAACCTCATATTTGGTATGTTTTGGATGATTTAATCTCTTTCCTTCTAGGTATCTTTCCTAATATGTTATATATACTTGTTTAGGACTTTCTTTCCAAGTTTAGAAAAGATCTTACTTGATCTCCAAGATCCTTTGCGAAGTATTAAGGTAAGAATAGTTATTTCCTTAATTACATAGATTGCATGATTTAGTTTCCATATTTGAATCTCTTTGATTTACTTCTATAAATAGATTCTTATATTGGCTGAATACTGGTGCAACTACTTTGATTACAGTAGCATTACTTGTTTATGCTAATTAGTTCATGTATGATTTACTTACCAATTATATACAAGTTGGATGTTGTTATTGATTACTTTCCATATAAGAAGTTACTATATATGTGATATGATTGATTCATGGTTGTGAATGATTAGGTATGGTTTGGAAAGGAGAGGTTTCCTTTTGACACTTCTGTCCTTGGACACCTACGGGAATATTATGGGATGTTCCGGAGATGCCCTTTGGACACCTTCCTAAACTGTTGGTTGACATATCTAGGACTGTCTAGTAGTGTTTGGCTAGGATGTCCTGTTATGTTAGACCATAATCGGAGGGGTATTGAGACCGAAACGACCTGTGGTAGCGATGGGGATTCATGGGCTCTCAAGACCGGTAACCAACCCGTGAGAGGACAGGAATCACATTGTGGGGGCCATTTATTGGTAGGGTTGCATATGGATTGACTAAGGCTCATGGGCGCTCAAGACCGATAACCAACCCGTGAGGGGACGTGAGAGCTTCCCGTTTACCATATGTGGATAACCAATAGGGTTGATGAGTCCGTAGTCAGGGACTATGAGTGTCACATCCACCCAGCCGGTACCCCATCTGGCATACCCGGGAATGTGATCCACAGTCCAAGGATCAAGAATCGAGGGACCATGCCTCCCACATACACGATAATATAATCATGAACAATAATAATCAAGGTAAAAGCAACTAATACTAAATATCATGAATAAGATAAGATTCAATAAATCAGAGTGCGGAAAAGCAGATAATATCAAGGTGTAAATGTAATCATAAAGGTGAGAGAATGTATGATAATCACCCTCTCAAAGCAGCGGAAATGAAGTATGATTAAGTTAATTACAATCCCAAGTATAAAAAGATAATCCAAAACAAGTTAGTTACATGTCCAATGGTTCCATAAATAGACCAGGGAAATGGGGCACTAAGCTAGGGTTTCTTTTGTCCTAATGATGGTCTCCTCAATGGTGTGGATGAAAAAGCCAAGCTCTGCCGCTCCCGCACTATCGTGGGGCTAACCCTGGTGCAAATAGTAATCCTCCTCGGCACCAACACTCTGATCTTCAACGAAGATACCACCCGGAGGGTAGTATGCGGGATCAAAGTCCTTCTCGAAGGGGGTGCCATCATAATCTTCGGTACCTGTAGGATAATCTAAAAACATTTGTACAAAAGGAATGAGTTTGAAGAACTCAACAAGGTAGTTATTCCATAATTTAAAATCATACATATACAAAACATAACATAATGCAATGTGATATGAAACATATGATGCAAATATGATTCTAACTCTATGAATGTTAGTCTCTATGGTAGACATGCTTTAAGTCATAGCACCATACTTCTTTGGGTTGTCAGTCACTCTCCCTCAACCCATTCTGTATCTTGGGAATGCCGTGGTAATTGGGTAAAGTCCTCTCAAGCCATGGTAGGGGATTTGGTCACCGGTCTCTCACATCACCGTTTGGTATAAGTACTGGCGCATGTCACAGTAAAGCCTAGCCCAATGCAAGTTATCTACTCAGTCGTATCAAGTCAGATCCAAATACATCCATTCCTCGCCCCTGGTGATCCTTTCCGGTATCCTTCACACTAGAGTCAGCATAATCCTAGATTACGGACTCATCAACCCTATTGGTCATCCACAAATAGTAAACGGGAAGCTCTCATGTCCTCTTATGGAATGGTTACCGATCTTGAGCGCCCGTGAGCCCAAGTCTATCTATTTGCAACCCTACCAATAAATGGCCCCTTTCGGGTATCCGTAGCATGGTTTATGTTCCCTACCGGGTTGGTTACCGGTCTTGAGCGCCCATCAAACCATACACTACCACGGGTCGTTCGGTCTCAATGCCCTTCCGATTCGGGTCTAACACGACAAGGACAAGTCCTAGCCACACAACTAGACCATTCTATGTATGTCATCCAATAACTAGGGAAAGTGTTGATAGGCGCCTTCAGAGAACATCCCATACTATTCCCTCCGATGCCCAAGGACAGAAGCGTCAATAGGACACTCCCCAATTCCAAGTTATACTTAGGCAATCACATATTCAAGTTCATCATTTCTCATGCATTCAATACAATCTTCATGATAAAAGTTAAATCATAATATTGAAATGATCCATCATGAACACAAGTAACAAGAATAATAAATTAATATGACAACAGTATATGAATCGTAATACTACTATCCTAAAACATGTATAACAGTCCTATAATAATGAAAAGCAATTAAGAGACTATGTTCTTTAAGTATAAGCACAAATCATAAGTTTATGGCCTATATGTTTATGGAGATAACCATCCTTACCTTAGGTTGAGTTGATAATGAATTGAGAATTACCAAGAAATGGTCCAAAAGAAATGTTAAGACCCTAAACAAACATAAAAAATAAGTTAGAGAAGGAATCGGGAAGATCGGATGCTAAACGGGTCAAAACTGGCTAAGGTTGCTGTCAGCAACAACTTTGGTCGATGGCATCGACCAAAGAGGATCGACCAAAACATCTTCGAGACAGAATAGTGGATTTTGGGGGTTTTGATCAGAAATTGGTTTTCCGGGGTTCGGATCAATCCGGAACTTGGAGGAATGCTTAAGAACAGTATGAGGACACTACAATCAAGGAATTAACATAATCCAATGGTCTAAATAGAAAGCCCCAAATTGAGCTACTAAGTTCAAGAGACAAGCATCATAGCATGAATTGAAATTGATTGCATTGACATTGAAAAGGCATTAATTAGCTAAGGGAACTTATAGAAATTCGATTAGAATCATATGCTAGTGATAAACATGTACATAGCATACTATATACCTCAATTTTGTACAAAATGGCATGTTGTTAAGAGGAAAATCAAGGAATGTATATGCTAGGCTTGAAATGGGGGCATAGCATTAATAGATAGGTAAGAGAATCATAGGTTAAGCAAGAGTAGACACCTGGAGTGATGGTTGCAAGGTTGCAACACCATCTCCAAGGTCTCAACAGCAAAAGAGGGATAGAAAAGAATAGAAAAAGATAGAATAGAGAGTGGAATGATGAATCATACCTTGTAGTTGTAGATGGAGACAAGAAACAATGATTAACAATGAGTTTTGGTGGAGGATCCTTCACAAATGCCTAGGAGTTGCTTTGGGAAGCTCCCCCCACATTCTCAGGAGTGAAAATGATTGCAATAGGGTTCAAAACACGAGGCTAGTATAAATAGAATAGGGAATATTCCAAAGAATCATAAACTTGGATGACTGGAAAACTTTGGTCGATGGTCCTTGGTCGATGGCATCGACCAAAGAGGATCGACCAAAATAATATCAACAGAAAAGTTAGGTTTAGTTCACCAACTTCACACAGGGTTTTGAAGGGCTATACAAGGTCAAATTGAGTGGGGTTTTCTTCTAGAATTCAATCAAGAAGTTTAGTTTCGGGGAATACCTTCGGATTGTGCACAGGAGGTCATAGGTACTTCAACTAAATCATTCTTCTCCAATGCGCAGACTTTCATTAAACACCGACAAAGTACTCAAGTAAGGGGTATCATCGTCAATGTCCATGGGCTCGGTCTCCGACTCATAATTATCAATCAAAAGGGTCCATAAGTCTCTTCTACCACCGCTTTAGGTCTTCAGACCTAAAAACAACAGTGGATCCAAGTTAGGGTCAGGGTTAGAATAGGGTTGGATATTACAGCGATCCTGTATGGTGCTTTCGATACAGGTGCAACTCCGAGTACTAGTTCAATGGCAACTTCCAACTCTCTTTCTGGGGGTATTCCGGTTAATTCATCAGAAAACATCCTTGGAGTTCTTCACTACTTCAAGGTCTTCAATGAACGCCACTTCCTTCTTTTCTTTTATGGAAGCCAATAGTTTAGCACCCCCACTAGTTCCTTGGCTTGGAGTGCCGCCACTATAGTCTTCTCCACGATGTTTTCCCAAATCACCTTGGAACTCGAAAGCAGGGCCATCAACGGGATGAAATCGAACTTTCTCCTTATGACATGAGATGACTACCTTGTGAGTTGTTAGTCAATCCATGCCAAAGATTTCACTAAAGTCCTTCATGTCCAACTTCACAAGTGCACAAGTCCAATACATCCATCTCTTGTATCAACTTCAGCAAACCAAAACAATTGAATTGAATATAAGCAAGCAAACCAATGGAAGCACTTAAAGGATCCCAAAAAAAATTGTTTCTTTTTTTTTCCAATTTTTTATTTTTTATTTTTTTCTCTCCAAGGGGATGGGGGTTTCTAAAATCAGAGGCCAAAAAAAAAAGTTTATTTTTGGTTAATAATATATATATAATTTTCATTTTTTTCATTTCTTTTAAATACCCAGGGGGGTTGTGCCAGTCGGTTGACTCAACCGGCCACCCATCTGGTAGGAATTCAGAGACCTACCAAAGCAGCAAACAATTTTTTTTTTTTTTTTTGAAAACCTTCCTCCGCGAGGCACAGCCGTCTACGCTGCATCGTGCATTACGCACGCCCACACAGCCCCAAAAATACATTTTCGAGTTTTTTCAACCTTTTTCACCTTCTCTCACCCTCTCTCTTGCTTTGGGGGTGAGTTCTTCTACACTTCTAGCTCAAATCCAACCACGAGCGACGCTTGAATGTGAGATTTGACGACATCTTCTCCACGAAATTAAATGTAAACTTTCCCCACATACAATTTTCACTTTATATGCGGGGTATCCCATTGATCTTACACATACCATTCACCGTGCAACACCTCGAGATATCCAACCTTGGTTACATGCGTCTCTTGACTCATATATTTAGACACTTCAGGGTGGATCTCACTAATACAAAGAAATTGAGGGAGAAACATTAGGAGAACTTCCTTCATCCGAAATGCCTCCGCCTCCACCCAAGCAATAGCAATCTTGGCTCTACCTTTCTACTATCGCAGATGCCCCGGGTTACTTCACTCGGCTTTATTATGTTTCAAACACATATTTATTATGCGTATTTGTCTACGCTCTTTCACTTGATATAGGGTTGTAATATTTTAGAACCTAAATATTTTATCAGTTATGCACTTTAATATTTCATATACTTTATTATGCATTATGCTTTTGTTTAATTAATAGCATTCGTGACTTTGTGTTTCACATACTTATTTATCTTATTCAAATTGATTTATTATGCAACATTATAATAAATTTTCTAAGTTCATGTTGAGCCTATTATTCACTTCTATAGGGTAAAGTCATTATGGATCAATGACTCAAGATGCCCCTCCTATATCACATAGTGTTAGGACTTCTATGAACCGGGCTCTGATACCACTTCTGTCATACCCTACCTAGTCGGATCCGGTCATACCCGAATGCCCGTGGGGGTGATACACCGCAAGATCTAAGTTCAGTGACAAATACATACAAAACATGATATAGCATAATTAAATGGACAAGAATAAATCAGGTTCAAGTAATAAATTATCAAAACTGAAGTAATGGTTACAATTATCCATTACTTCAAATCAAAAGGATATAACATCAAAGTTTTGAAAAGAAATGAGAGTAATTTTCAACGCAGCAGAAAACTATACTAGACTAGTTCTCTAATGGAATCCAACCTAAAAGAACAGTTGTAACACTAGCATAAAGTTTCATGCGAGTCTACACATTCTTCAGTTGCTCCTTCAAAAAGATGTATCGGCGATAAGTCCACTTGGAAAGAGTCCTCATAACCTACAGTATTTTCTAATAGAAAAAAAAAAAAAAACCAAACAAACAAACAAACAAAAACAAAAACAAAAACATATAAAAATAATGAGTTCAACAGAACTCAGTGAGGTCAACTCAATGTCATACCACATATATTCATCTCAAGATTCCACACTACACATATAACATGAATATTGATAATGTAAATAATGACAATGTTATAACATATGAATGATTATGATATTATTCTCCTAACTCTATCATAAGGTCTCTATGGTAGACACACATTAAGTTTAAACACGAATCTCCTTTAGGCAGTCTCAGTCACTCTCCCTCAACAAGAGACGTCTATTGGGGTATCCGCAGTTGTTGGGTAAAGTCTTGTCAAGCCATGGTTGGGGTATAGGTCACCACTCTCTTACATCACAGTTTGGTATGAGATTTAGCGCCTGTCAAGGATAATCCTAGCCCAGTGCAAAGTCATACGGTCTCATACTACATATGGTCCGGATATCTCCCCTCATGCCTAGTGCCCTTTTGGTTCAATACCTTCCCACCTATGAATGGAATCCTCAACAGAAGGCATCTGTTGGATCCTATTCCTTAACCAAGTGGTCATCTACATATAATGGACAAGATGCTCTCCATGTCCTCTCACGGGTTGGATACCGGTCTTGAGCGCCCAGGAGCCCTTATCTATTATAAGCAACCCCCTATGATGATAGTGGTCCTGCTTGACACTCAGGACCCAGCCACTAACATCACAGATTATCCGGCTTCAATACCCCTACTGAAAGGATAGTAGTACTCATGAGGTTACCTAGCCAAACACTTCTAGACACTTAACATTCATGTACTTAGGTCTAGATGCATATTCATGCATGTTTATTAGGGTAATGGGTGGACCCACAACCTTAGTTGGTTAATAGATATAAGAGAATCTAAGTCTCAAAACCAATCCCACACACATTCTCATATCATCATTTAAAGAATATTGAAAATGAAAGCAAACATACTTTCTTACCTTTCATTCTTACAAAGTCCCACACATAATCACAAGATAATAAATACTAAAGCAAGGCAAGATATCGATAATGAAATTTAATTAACTTAACTAAGCATGCAAGATGAGGTTAAGTATTTTCCTCATCTTACTAGTTAGTATAAGATCTCCAAAGTTCCACAAAGTCACACTCACGAGTTGGTGATTATAATCAAAATAAACCTAATCATATAATAAGACCAGCATACATAAATTATAAGTCAATTGGGTTTTAATGGAGTTCCCAACATCACCCAATAAAATCTTAATCTACCAACTAGATTTGAACCCACCGTTCTCAATCTAGTTTCAGTGAAACTCAATATTTCGTCATCGATTCAAAATCAAATCGAAACGAAACTATGGGAATGTCTAATTGGCAGCAATAGGGTCCTAAGGATACCTTCAATTTGATCCAATTCATTCTAGATCAAAAAGCCCCAAATTTGGCTCTCTGAATCACCCGGGAGCGTCTCTAAGAGTCAAAATGCAAAAATGTTCTCAACGATTCGCACAAACCACTTCTAAACTAATGAAAAACATAAATATAACTAAACACAAGAATTCAATAGATCTAACATGCATCAACAACCCAAATCTATCATTTATTGCGAAGAACGCCTCAAAAACTAAGCTCAAGGAAGAGGGTTTGAGGATTCTCACCTTTTCTAACAATTTCGCTATGATTTGGGTGTCGACAAGCTTCCGAATGGTTAGAATCTCTTCCTTCTCTTGGTTTCTCCTCCTCATTTAGCCTCAGCCTCGTACTAGCCTTCTAAAATGAGAGTATGAGAGAATAGGAATTCAAAATAGGGTTTTAAAGAGGAAAAACCCGATTCTGCCCCAAACTGGACAGGAGGCAGTCAACTGGCCGTTTAACCAGCCCAATTGATTGGCCTTGGTTGAGGGGCCAACCAAGATCCGATTTCGGTGATTTTTGGTTTGTTAGAAAGGTCTTTTGATGATCTTCTATTTGATACCCTATTCGCATCAATCGGATTCTCCATCGCCGATCTACAGATGTTCCAAAATCACCCTTTTTACACCATCGAGATTAATCTTCTCTCTTCTCTTAAACTCTAGGAGAGTTGTTGAGTCAACTCAAGGGTCATCCACCAACATGAGTTCTATTTCCAACCCTTCGAGCTCCACTTGAATGGCCCACATTTGTCGTCAACTCGAGGCTCAATTTTCTCTCTCTCGAAGCCACAGGTTAAAGGGGTAGAAATCGGGGGATTTCACCCACCAAGGTAGTGGTAAAAGAAGTTTGACTCACTGATGGTGGCTATTGGGTATAAGAGGACTCAAGCATATCCTTGTGTATACTTTAGAAAATTTCCAGATAATAAGTTTATTGTTTTTCTCCTTTACATTGATAACATGTTGATAATTGGGCAAGATGCACATATGATTAAGAAGTTGAAAGAACAGTTGTTCAAGTCCTTTGATATGAAGGACTTAGGGCCAGCCTGACAAATATTGGGCATGCAGATTGTTCGTGACAGGAAGGCTAGGAAGCTATGGTTGTCACAAGAAAAATATGTTGAACGGGTGCTTAAAAGGTTCAACATGCAAGGTGCTAAGCCTATAAGCACGCCTCTTGCCAATCACTTTAAACTGAGTAAGCAATCATATTCATCTACAAGTCAAGAAAAAGAAGCAATGTCATGTATTCCTTACTCATCTGTATTTGGTAGTCTTATGTATGCCATGGTCTGCACTAGACCAGATATTGCACAAGCAATTAGTGTTGTGAGCAGGTTTCTTGATAATCCAGGGAAAGATCATTGGGAAGCTGTGAAATGGATCATTAGATATTTGAGAGGAAGTTCCAAATTGTGTTTATGTTTTGGAGGTTCAGATCCAGTCTTGGAAGGGTATAGTGATTCTGACATGGCAGGTGACCTTGATTGTAGATAGTCAACTTCTAGGTATATTTTTACTTTTGCAGGGGGAGCTGTCTCTTGGCAGTCAAAACTACATAAATGTGTGTCGTAGTCTACGACTAAGGCTGAATACATAGCCGTTGCTGAAGCAGGGAAAGAAATGTTGTTGTTGAAAAGATTTCTCCAAGAATTGAGTTTGAAGCAAGACAAGTATGTGGTATACTGTGACAGTCAGAGTGCTATAGATTTGAGCATGAACTCTACATATCACTCTCGCACAAAGCATATTGATATAAGATACATTGGTTGCATGATGTGGTGGAAGATGAGCTGTTGAAGATTGTGAAAATTCATATAGATAAGAATGCATCTGATATGCTAACAAAGATTGTTACTCGAGAGAAGTTTGAGGTGTGCAAGGATCTTGCACACATGGATTCCAAGTAAGGAGTCAAGTTGTGGTTTCCTCCCCCATGGGCACAGAGGGGGAGGGAGATTTGTTGGGTCCGGCCCATTATATTAGTGGGGGCCCAATTTTTTTAAAAAAGAACCGAAGCAATAGGTTTGCTTCCGTTGAACAATATAGCAGCCGCACAAAACAGAAAAACACAGAAACAATAAAAATAAGAGAGAGAGAGAGAGAGAGCAGAAACGGGAGGAAGAAGAAGAAGAGTGTTTCTGGTTTTCTCCAGCGAATCCGACGGTGAAACGTTGCCGGAATAAGATGAAATTTGAAGGGAATGGTCGTGGCACCTAGATCTTCATATCCAACGGTCAGAATATCATTCTACCACAATTCACGGGAAGCTTCTCTAATGATTTTTCTCCATTCTCTTAGATTTCCATTTTTTTGATGATGTGGTGGTGACATTGTGTTTCTCTACCGTTATATAGAGATGGAATGTTAATTGTATACTCATTATAATTATCATTTGGTAATAGTGAAAGTTTGGGTGGACTCCGACAACAGTCCCGTGGTTTTTTCCTTTGCGGGTTTTTCCACATTAAAAATTCCTGTGTGTCTGTTATGGTTTGTTTGTTGAATGCTTGATCGATTATTGTTGTGTTTGTTACTTTAATTTTAACAAACATATTGTTAAGCCTCCCATCACAAGCAACTTCTTTCTTGCCAGTTCAAATGGTCATGGGTGACAAAGCCATTAATTGATCCGAAGCATATTAGACCAATAATTGCAGCGGATCGAAGAATTGAAGAGGTGGCTAACATGACTTCCTCATCAACCATGTTACATAAGACACAGTGAGTATATATCAACATTCAAACTCGGCCTAGTACCCCTTCATCCTTACCCTCTTTGGTAGGGTAGCCTAGCTATATATCAAGGTTGGCGAGCCAAGCGAATGAAGGAGAATCTAGGGTGGTGTCTTGTCCCATATAAGCCCCGACCACTACACTTTTGTAGAGGGAGGGTAGACTGCTTCCAAGGCCTAGTATTGAAGGGTAAACACGCTAGAGCTATCCATAGTTCAAATAGGGAATCTGAAAATGACTTTCACATAAGGAGTTACAAAAAACTCCTTGTCCACTTGATTACCCTAAATAATTTATGTCGAAAGTCTAGATCTTCAAGTAAATAAATGTTAGTGCCTAAGTATTGAACCTTAAGATTTTTCACGCAGATACAAAACCAAAGTTCAATCTTGTAGGATCAAATCCAACATTTAGAGTTTCTAAAATCAAATTTGGAAGAACAAGAGAAATGTAAGTAGTTGAAATCAAATATCTTTCCAACCGTCCGGTTGTGGAGCTATGCTTTTATACAGTTTTAGACGTCAAAGCTTCTGGCCAAAAAAATCTCAATCCACTAATGACATTTCATCACAGAGCAAAAACCCACTAAACCAACCAAGTGCCCATAAAAAACGGAGACATAGAGGATTTGATGAGGTTGTGTTTCTTGACACCTACACCTTATTTGATCTGCCGCCAAAGCTTCCTAATAAGCCCTTGTTAATATGGCTCCTCATCATCCCAAGCCTTATCAAAATCCTCAACCTTACCATTATCATCATCCCAGAAAACTCTCACCCTCTGATAGAGCATTAATAGTTCCTGCAAATACTGTCATAGCACTTGCAACGAAAAAGGTGGGCAATGAAGAAAAGTGCCTGGAGAGGCTATTCACATCTCTGGGGAACTAGAGATCATGATTGTAGATCACCAGAGATCCAAAGGAAGCAACAATTTTCACCTAGTTTCAAGCATGACGATGAGATGATCTCATATCTCGTCGATACTTGGGCCGCAGGAAAGATTTTAAGGCAATCAAGATTGTCTAGCTACTTCACCAGTTGTTCTCGGTGATGGAAGAGTCTTTACTGGAGGTCAGCGTCAGTGAGTTGTGAGTGGAGAGAGACGATGGGAGGGAAGTGAATGAGAGGGGCCGAGAAATGTTTTAGAGGGCATTTTAGCAATTTGATTATATGTGGGGTATTTTGGTGTTAACTACTTAAATTTGAAAACATAACCGTCAATGATGGAAAAGTTAACTCTTGGGTTTTTTGAAAAATGAAAAGTAGACAGCTTGTAATATTTTTCACTTAAGTGAGCAGTCAAGAGTTTCAATCCAACTTAAATGGGTGCCCTAAAAAAAACTCATGCCAAATGGTGGTGAATGGTATTGAATCCAATAATATGATTTGAAAATTTTATTTCTCAATATAAATAGAGAAAAATTCCTTTAGTAAAAGCCCGGGGGGGGGGAGGGGGGGGAACCCAACAGTGCACCCCCGGGGGGGGGGGGGGGGGGAGGCAGGAACCCGGGGGGGGGGGGGCGGCGGGGTTGGTGGTGGGGGGGGGGGGGGGGGGGGGGGGGGGTGGGTTTGGAATCCGCTTCGTGGGAGTCATGAGTCCGTAGGAATTAGGTTCGTAGAATCATATTCGTAAAAAAAAACTGTTTGGTTACCCCGATTCCGGAAAGTGAATATGTGTCGAAAAACCATTTGGTTACCCCCGATTCTGAAAGTGAATCTGTCTGAAAAACTGTTTGGTTACCCTGATTCTGAAAGTGAATCTGTCTGAAAAACTGTTTGGTTACCATGATTCTGAAAGTGAATCTGCTTTGTTATTTGATTTAATTAATGAGCTGAGCATAACAATTATTTACAAAATTCAATTAATCAACCATGAAGAATTCAATAAATCAACCATGAAGAAGAAGGCCGTAGCCTAACACATAGTAGGCTAGCAAATTGCATCCACCAGCTTCCCCGGACATTCTCTCTCCTATTTTTTGTATTTTTGTCATATTTTCCTTTGATCTTCAACATATAGTAAATCTCGTTTCATTCTTGACCGATATAGTATTGTTTGCGACGATTAAACGAGATTTCACACAGATCTAGGAGCTTTGTAGAGTTTTTTCATCTGAGAAGTAATTATTGTTCTGGAAGACAAATTGACCGAAGCATAGTACTTGGTATTGACATGATATAGGCGGTGCCAACACTAATATATACTAATTGTATTTGTATACTAGTATTGTATATTAATGTTTATTGTGTTTGTGCATATATATTGTGCTTTGATTGTTTAAAATAATGCTCTAGATTTCCAATTTTTTCTCGTATACGGCTGATCAAGAAAGATCAGTTTAGGTGAGGTTTTAGGCAAAACCAATAATTTCAATGTGTTTATTAGCATTAAATTATGTTAAACACCAAATTTGGGCCTAAGATGACCTAAAATACCCCCTAAATGAGAGGTCGAAATCTGGCTGAAACTTCTTACCCTTTTTTTGGTGTTCTAATCCAAATAAAATGACAAATACATGGAGAGAAAATAAAACGTACTGGATCTTTTTATTTCAATTTCTTTTTAATTTTTTTTGAACAAAGCAACGGATGCATGAGTGGCGATCTTACACCCCCGCTAAGCAGTGTTTGGACTTTTGAGTTCAACCTATGCAAATATTAGTCCTATGAACTACTAATGCAATCACTAGTCCCATCAACATAATTCTACTAGAGGTCTTACATATTCCACATAAGTCAATAGCAATTCTATGCCCAAGTCAAAAAGTACACTAACAACCCAATGCACAAAATAGATGAGGAAAAGGAATTAGAACGTGGAACTTGAGAACTATCAAACTACATGGAATGACCTTGAGAGGTTTTTTCGGTAAATGACCTAGAGAGTTGAGACCTCCAAAATATCAATTTCATAATATAGTTTACATCAAAATCTATTATGATTTCCTCCCATATCATGATACCCAAGGAAATTTCATCGGATTCCAGAATATAAGGCAATGAATCATGCTAACACAATCACCTAACTTCCATGGAGTACAAACATCCAAATCCAAAAATAAAAAATAACAAAATGGAGTACTGTAATAAAAACAGAAAAAAATGAAACATAAACTTGCTATGCAGACAACGACAACCAGTGCATGGACTTCTTCATTGAGACTCAGCTACCTTCTTATAGGTAAACCACTTGGCAATCAAGAGATACACCAGGAAATTTATGACGCTCAGCACAGCCAAGAGCAAGTAGAAGTAGTCGAGGTGACCCCCGTTTAAGTTATCCGGTATCCCCGTCACGCCCCCCCGCGGGCCCCCACCCCGCGGCCCCCCCCCCGCCCGAGAGTGTGATCCACAGCCCGAAGATCAGGTATCGAGTGATCAACCTCCCACATAAACAATAACATAATCATGAACAATCATAATAAAAGTGCGGAAGATAAATCATAGATCCAATAAAGAAAGAATGAATCATAAATGAATCAGAATACTAAATATAATCGGAGTATCAAACAGATAAGTAAAGCGAGGCAAAAATCCCACTTTACAACCAGCGGAAAAGTAGCTCTAAAGAGAATAAACTAGACAAAACCTAATCCCAGTAACAAGTACATTGGGTAACTAAATTGTTCTCCACTTTATAGACAACATCCTTGTAAGTGTAAATCTCATAAATAGCACAAGGACGCTTCCACTCAATGGTCGGACTAAGCATCGTACGGAGCATAACCACTGCGGAATCTTCGTAGTAATTGTGGTAACCGCAATCACCTTCCCCGGAGATATGCCTCTTCGTCTTGCGCTTCTTCATAGGGACCGTCATAGTACTCAAGACTGCAGGATAGTCTAACAACATTGTACAATAAAGGAATGAGTTTCAAAGAAACTCAAAGAAGGCGCTTAAAAATCCATAATAACATAAATGACAGAATTCCAGTAACAAACATAAATGCAATATGATATGAGACAAGCAATGAATGAATGAATCTAACTCTATGTATGCTGGTCTCTATTGGCAGACATGCTTTAAGTCATAACACCGTACTTCTTTAGGAAAGTCCACTCACATCCTCAACCATTTAAGATATCTTGGATTCTCTCACGGATCATTTCACCGGTCTTGAGCAGCCGATTGGTAAAGGGTCCTTCATCCCTCGAGGACAAACCATGGCAGGGGGGTTAAGTCAACACACTCTCTCACAACCATTTGGTATAAGTACCGGCGCATGTCGGGGTAAAACCTAGCCAAATGCAAGTCTTCTACTTAGTTACATCAAGTCGATCCAGATACTTCCATTCCTCGTCCCTGACGATCCTTTCCGGTATCCTTCACACTAGAGTCAGCGTATCCTATGGCACCGACCAACTCGGACTACGAACTCATCAACCCTATTGATCATCCACATATGGTAAACGGGAAGCTCTCACGTCCTCTCACGGGTTGGTTACCGGTCTTAAGCGCCCGTGAGCCCAAGTCTAATCATATGCAACCCTACCAATAAATGGCCCCCACAATGTGATTCCTGTCCTCTCACGGGTTGGTTACCGGTCTTGAGCGCCCATGAATCCCCATTGCTACCACGGGTCGTTCAGTCTCAATACCCCTCCGATTAGGGTCTGACATAACAGGACATCCTAGCCAAACACTACTAGACAAATCCTAGATATGTCATCCAACAGTTTAGGAAGGTGTCCAGAGGGCATCTCCGGAAACATCCCATAATATTCCCGTAGTAGTCCAAGGACAGAAGTGTCGAAAGGACACCTCTCCTTTCCAAACCATACTTAAGCATACACATGCATCAATTCATATCATCACATATATGGTAACTTCATATATGGAAAGAAATCAATAAGTACAATCACTTGTATATAATTGGTAAGTAAATCATACATGAATCAATTCAACATGAATAAATAATGCTACCGTAATCAACGTTATGCAACAAGTAGTATATCATTGTAAGAATCTAATTTAGGAATCATATCAATGATATTCAAATATAGAAACTAGATTCATGCTATCTATGTAATTAAGGAAATAACCATCCTTACCTTTTATAACTCGCAAAGGAATCCTAAGAAATCAAGTAAGATCTTGGCAAACTTGAGAAGAAGGTCCTAAACAAGTATATACAACATATTAGGAAAGATCCCTAACAGTAAAAGATATCAAAACATCCAAAAAGGCACCAAACTGGAGTTGCTGTACTCATTGGTCGAGTGGATTGGTCGAGTGGTCCAGACGACCAATCAGTCGACCAATGCAGACAGTAGCCTAAAAAACAGAGTTTTAAGATATGAAATCCGAATTTGGTGGTTCAAAAGGGTACTAATCAAGGGGTAGACTACATCAGTAGTATTCTAACAAATAGGGGACCTCAAAACACTAATCCAATCAAGGTATCAAGATCCAAATTAGGAAACAAAAAGTTACCATAATTAAATCAACCATGGATCTTGATGAATTTGAAATAGAAAACAAGGACAAGAACAATAGGAGGATGGATCATTGCTTTCGGTAATGGTATCATGAAAACATACATAGATCTTCATGGAATAAGGCTTAGAAGTATAAATCTAAATAAGGAAATAAAACCTACCATATATGTAACTACCATGCATCATGAAGAACACATAGTAAGGTAGAAGAGAACAACTAGAAATCTATAGATTATGGATCATGGGAAGAATACACAGTAATTAACTACTAACATGATCAACATAGAAGATCCAAAGAGATCAGAATTCAGATTAGAAGTTTAACAGAGATTAGATCATGGTTTGATCATGATTCCTTCAAAAGCTTGCAATGATCATGGTTAAGATCATTGTTCTAGCCTCAAATCCTTAGGATGATCATGAGAACATGTTCAGAGATGTATGCAACAGAGAATGCAGCATCTCTTCTACTGTCTCAACTCAAAAAGGAAAGAAAAACAAAGATGGAGGAGAAGAAGAGAGAGTAGACATACCTTTTGATGCAAAAAGAAGAGTTTCGACGAAGATCCGTCAAGAAAACACCAAGGATGCAAGAGAGATGACTTGCAGAGGTCTTTGGTCCGTTCCAGAGTTTGGAGGCAGCAAATACGAAGTGGACTCGAGATTGGACTTAAATAGAGCAAGAACAACCTAATTGCCAAAGACAAGACTCATTGGTCGAGTGGATTGGTCGATGGCCCCAATCGACCAATCGAACGACCAATGCCGATAAAGCAAGACCAAAACAGGGAATTGAAGGTCCAGATCAAATCCAATTCAAAAGGGGTTTTGCACACAAGTCAAGTGACTTACCTAATAGGTAGAAATGCCTTCAAACCAAGATAGAGAGCACTCCAAGTCCATCAACTAATTAGATCTTCATCGGGATTCAGTTTCCATAAATAGAACCTCATCATCAACTTTCATGGATTCAAAGCCAGACACCAAGTCTTCTACTAGGATGGCCCAAAGCTGACTTCTTACTTTACTTCGGGTCATCGGACCTACAAATAACAAGGCGGGGCTATATCCAAAGGCTAAAGGCCTGTTGTGAGTGATAGAGCTGAACTCAAACTCCCCCTCGCATAGCAGGGTGCCTGGGTTCATAGAAGAATTCTATCTGGCCAACACAATGCCACTAGCCCAAACGGGGGGGGCGGGGGGGGGGGCCTGGGGCCCCCCCCTTTGGGGACCGTATGCAGGGACTTGGCCCCCGGGGGGGGAGTCCACATGGATTTTAAAAACATCCCCCAAGGTATGAACACGGTGACAATTTTCTTTAAAGCACCAATATCTGCATTTGCTGCACCATGGAGTGGAGCTCGTGAGCTGGAAAATGTAAGGAAGTAGCTGTTGGTTGCACAACTGTAATACATGGCTTCAGGACTGAAATGTGAAATACATGGTGAACTTGTGACCCCTCCGGCAAGGCCAACTGATAGGCTAGTCAATCGTGAGCTCTGTTATCCTGCCATGGGAAAACCAGTAAGTAAATAGGTAGAGAGATCAGGCTTCAAATTTTGAAAAAATCATGACACTACCTTTTGCTAGGAACACAATGCTTAGCTACATCAGAGCCATTATCATTCAAGACTAGTGCTGATCTGCAAGTTGAACCACAAGCAAATGAACTTCAAAGCACAGTTGGTGACTAGCTGCTACATAAGAATAACAACTTGGAAACACACTTGATATGACATACAGATCATTACCCAAAATAACTACAACATAACAGATAATTCTCCCAATTCCCAACACATCCGTAGCTAGCTGCTGCTTTTTTCATTTATGTTCCATCTCCAAAACCTATTTGATTCTCTGGATCGATCTATAAAATTTATCAAGGAAATATAATTATAGAGAATGAACTAAAAGCTTTTAAGGAATATTCAAATCATCAACTAAAATCCTTGGTAAGAAATACGCGATAGAAAAAATGGCAATTGTCCAATATCTTCCCAGATAAGAATCAGCTAGAAAGGCTCCAAGCAGTGGTGTAACATAACAGGTTCCTGACCAATTTGTGACAGTATTTGATGCAGCAACATTTCAGTCCTGAGACGAAGCTGAACATAGTTCACCAGATCAGAGAATCATGCCATAGTATGCCAACCTTTCACAACATTCATTCCCTATGACAGAAGTATGAAGTATTAAAGATGTCAGAGTAATCAGATGTCCAAATTCGATAAAAGAACTGCAAATCAGGATACCATGACAGCAGGTGGGTAGAAAACCATACCAAGGATGAAATAACAAGCCTTCCATCTTCAACAGAACCTTCTTAATACATGGATTTTTTTGGCTGTCTATTGTTCCATCTCTTGTATAGATTTTTTGGCTGGTTGGGGGGGGGGGGGGTGAAGAACCCAATCTGTTGGCGGTTCCTCATAGATATATTCATCTAAGCTGTTAATGACTTTATACTATTCTGTAGAAATTCTAACTAAAACATGATGAAATATCAGCACAATAATGTGAATTAAATGTGAATGCAAAGCAGAAAAATCATTCTTTCTATCATGTACAGTCAAGGAGATCTACAAGTTCTTTTTGATTACTTGGTTTGGACAGCTAGGAACCACGATTGGTTCTTTGTTCAAGAAAAAGTTAAATGACAGGATAAGGTGAGAAAAGAGACATGAGATTTTACCTATTTGTTGCAAACAAAAATACATAACAAGAAAGTAAAAACACCCACACACATAAGAATAAGAATCCATGATACAACATTGTGATTCGGTTTGACAGAATTTCAATGTGCACGTGCTCAGTAGGGGCTCGGCACGCAACACCCAAATTCTTCTTGTTCATGAAGTCATATGATGCTGAAGCTGTAGAACCCTCATCCTTTGTATGAATCTCAGACATATTATCTAGCCAAATAAAGGAATTTGGATGGTTACTACCACTTGGGCACCTATAAAATTTTCTACCTGGATTTTTCCTAGTTCTTGAAGTCATTAGGATCATCCTCCCTTGCCTACAATAGCACAAAGGAGGCTGTTGTTCCATTCCAGTTGAAGTTTGATCTTCAAAATAGTAACCTCCCATCACTTCACCTGTAAAACAAATTCAGTTGGTATATATCAAATAAAGAATACTTTGGGCTATATCAGAGAGTGTGGCATATTACCCTGCCTCTCATTCTAATGATCTGATGTAAATCAGTGTAAATCAGTAACATTCCTAACTACCTGCCTCTCATTCTAATGATCCGATGTAAATCAATGTTTGGGCTAGGGTTCAGGATCTTCTCAAACAGAAGCAGCAACAAATGAGGGTTTAGACCCTTGCTATTTGGTTGAAATGTAAGTGGACAGCATCTGTGGGAGATATTTTTATCTTGGGATTGGACAGTCAAAATAGGCTCAAACTGGGATCTAAGCTCCCTACGGTGCTTAAACAAAAGCTATGTATTGAATAAATGCTTACTTCTAACAAAAGTTATGCATTGATCACATGCTTAGTTATAACAAAAGGTATGCATTGATTACATGCTTACTTATAACAAAAGCTATGTATTGATTACATGTTTACTTACAAAAGCCATAAAAACATAAATAAAAACAAAAATAATAAAGAATGAAAGAAAGAATCTATTTCTTCCCATGACATAAACTAACAAAATAGGAAGTTAGTAAAACTCAAACTGGGAAAAGAAAAGAAAAGAATAAGAAAAAAAATAACAACCCAGCTTTAATAATGCAAGGCAGGAAGCTGTGATTGTCACTTGGTTAGTGGAGGGCCAAGATATGCTGTAAAGTTGATCTCCAAGCAATATTTATCTCATGGAAGCTCTAGTCATGCTTCCTTTTCTAATAAGAAAATAAATACAAAAAGATTGAACAAGAGACAGAGAACATGGTAGCAGCTGGTATACCCAAAAGGTATAAACAAACTTATATTACAATATTATAGTTCAGCTTATAAAAGTGTTAATACCCTAAATTAAATCTTAAAGTCATGTTATCAAAACATCATGATTGTTTGGGTGGTTCAACAGCACTAGACATTAGCCATATTTATCTAAGAAGTACTTGATGACGGCTGGCCTATCCTCCTCTTTTTCTGAAAGTAGTGCATTCCTAAGCCGGATTTGATTTCCAAAGAGGTCTTTTGCACGCAGCCGAGTCTCGAAGTCAAGGTCTGTTGCATTAATGGCATTTTGTAAAAGTTCATCCTTGTCTTGACCTTCTCAAGACGAGCCTTCTCTCGGCAGCAGCAGCCTCAGCAGCAGCCTTCTCATGAGTAAATTTCACCATGTCTATGAAAGCAGCAGAGATATTCTCCAAGGGAACCAATGCTTTTTCAACTGCAGTTTTCTTCTTCTTCTTGTGGGAATCATGAGACTGCTCATCACCTCTTGGCCTACCTCGAGATCGACTACTCTCATGTGGTGTAGATTGGTTACATGACATGTCAGGTGTAGTAGTCCGAGGCTGAAAACTGGAGTTGCCAATCTCATTGTCATCCAATTGGATGTTGAACTCATAGGCTTCATGTGAATTCAGGTGGGAGTCATTGAAGTAGTCTGTAGCTGTTCCAGCTTCAGTGCCAGTTGCCATCTCATTACCTAGGGCTGCAGCAACCTCTAAGTGAATGGGACGCACTGAATGGTCCTTCCAGTATTTTTGCTCCTTCTTCTACAAATTCAAATTATAAAATTTCAACTTTGAATCAACTATATTAACACTTCACATTCACTCACTTTTTTCTGCTAATGTGCACAGCAGCGAGGAAAGTGTTTTAATCTATAAAAATTGATGGTTTGTGAATATAGTTGTTACCTTTACTTCAGACCAAAAATGTGGGGCAGCTTCAAACCTCTTCTCACTTGGATTCCATCCAAGTCCACTTTGTTTCTGCAAGTCTGATAATGCTCGCAACCTAGTTTTCCAAATCCTAAAATGGTTGCGGCATTGCTCCCAATCATAATTCGAGCCATGCTTTTCAGATATTTGTCTACTAATTCCCAACCAATGCTCTTTTACGAGTCCATTGTCTCCCGCCCTACCACTGCCATGAATTTGTAGGAAAAACTCTAGTAAAGAAAGAGACACTTCTATAGGCCATGAGGCTATGTCTCTTCCTCTTGAATTTGTTGTATTTTGAGAGTCCATCTGGTAAAATCATAATTGAGGGACAAAAGTAAATACATATGATGCTTTGCTAGTTATGATCAATCAAAATACATATGCTACAAACAAAATTCCAGCAATCATATGATGACACTAGTATTCATGATCAGTTGCAATTCTAACATTTGAAGCTAACATTTGAAGCAATCAAATGTTAGACATGAAATAAGACCACAAAGTCTGAGACAAAGTAAAACAAAATAAGGTACAATCCAAAGTCAAACTCAAACAGTTGGAGTCATACAAATTGAAGTACATTAAAAATTTAATCATTTCATTCGACTCAGATGTCGATCCCATGTCTTCATCATCTGCAGCATTTGTTGTTGCATATGCATTCCACATCTGTATTGCCAAGTCATTCCTGAATGCTTCTGCATCGAATGACTCTGCATGGTTCTCTTCTTCTTCATCAGAATCACTACTTTCCTCATCTTCCTCCAACTGTGGTGCGGAAGAGGAAGCTGTTGTTGGCCCTGACCCCTCCCTCGACTCCCGAGCAAGCCATTCCTCCTCTTCTTCCAATGAGTTGTGGTTTAAAATGTGGTTGTGAAGCAGTACACAAGCTATCACAATCTTAACTTGAGTTCTGAAAGGAAACTCCGCTCGAGTTGCCAATATCTTAAAGCGACTCTTCAACAAACTAAAAGCACCTTCAATGACATGGCGTAACCTTGCGTGCCTCAAGTTAAACAACTCCTTTTCATTTTTGGGTCTTAGATTTCCCCTCTTCCATTCCTTCAGATGGTACCTAACATTTCGATATGGCCTCAAAAAACCTCTTTGGTTGGCAAAACCAGCATCAGCAAGATAGAATTTACCATTTGGAACAACTAATCTTCCATCTCCGTCTCTATGGAGAGCATCATCCAAAATGCGGGAGTCACATGCAGACCCTTCCCAACCAGCAAGTATATACGTGAATTTTTTGTCATGGTCGCATGCAGCTAAAATGTTTTGTGTAATAAGACCCTTCCTATTTCGAAACCTCCTATGTTTTTCAACAGGTACCCAAGCTGGTATATGAGATCCATCAATGGCTCCAACACAATCTTTGAAGAATGGGTAGAAGCTGCGATGGTTACCTGCTATCTTCGGATGTGTGGTGAGACTAGGGGGTTTTAAAAGCAACGGGTGCAGTTTCATCATTGCATTTAACACTTTATTAAAGTGTCGACTCACTGTCTCCCCAGAATGCCCAAAATGGCTCTTTAAAGTCGAATTCTTAATGTGGTGTCCAAGACAATGTAGAAACATCGTTACTTGTTCCTCAACTAACACCAATTTGTTGTCTTCTAAGTGCCCCGTCGTACGCAATAAATTTACCAAGTGGTAAAAGGATCTTTGGCTCATTCTTGTTTCTGAACGACATGTATGCTCGGTGCCACCAATAAAACGTTGGGTTTCAAGAAACCCACGTCGGGCATCTACTCGATATGGTTGCCTCTCAACGTATGTTATTCTAATATATTCAATGATTGTGAGAACTGCTGTGGCCACCATAACAAGTATCAACTCATCGTCATTCATGTTGATCTAGGTGAGGGTGCCTTATCTAAATTTATGCCCTGAAATACATGACCCACCAACAAGAATGAATACCTTATTAATAGCAAAACATATAGATTAATAACCATTCAGTCAAAATCAACCAATCCACCAATGATAAACTCATATAACCCATGTGTGGTTTTCAAATCTTATCCCAAAACCCACCCTTGTAATTCAAGCTTTCTAGTGATGCATGGTTTAAACCAATTGTCTATATATAGAGAGTCTCTCCTTGTTTGAAAAACTCATTAATTCATCTGCTGCTTTGATAGCTAGCTAGCTAGAGAAGTTACAAGTTCGGCAATTACATAATTTTAAGTGTGAGGAGCAAAAAAAAAAATATGGAGAGTACCCGCAAGCAGAAAGGTTTCATGTGAGGTAAGCTTCTCATCAAGTCTTTGTTCAACAAAACATATGCATAGCCAAGGGATATTATTGTTTAGAAATAAGTCAAAAAACCCTGCATTAAGAAACAAAAGAGATGGCCATTCTTCTGGATTTTGCATGCATAAGAAGGAAGATTAGTTTCACATCTAATCAAGTCTATGAACCATAATGAGCCAACAAGAGTCAACAGAAGTCAACAGAAGTCAACAGAACTCATTAAATTGGATTTCTTAAACTTATGCAAGCAGGGGAATAAATTAAGTGTCCTAAAGACCATGTGCAGAAATGATGCTATAGACAATTAAAAGGAAGAAGCAGAGGGTTTCTATTCTTTTTGTGTGTCTAATTATTTATTATTTTTTTTTTTTTGGGTGGGCGGGGGGGGGGGGGGGAGGCAAGTTGGCTGCATTTGTAAGAAATTTAATTTTCATGGACACAACTGAAACAGATATAAAGATAGAAATTCACACCATATTGAACAAATTCACACAACACTCTATACATTTTGGTTTCGATAAGCAACAACTGCTTAATTCAAAACAAAAATAGGAAATCAAAGAGAATAAATGGACTAATTCATCTTCAAAACAGATCTGAAAACAAAAAAACCATAACCAATATTGATATTCATGTAGAAGAAAGGTCTCCAGTCAGATCTTTGTACATTGATGTACACTACTTAAATCAGATAATCAACATGGATACAGGTGGGAATATATCTCCACCTGGGGTATAGGACACACAAAAAAATAATGAACATATACAAACAAAAGAATGTGTGGTGGTTATAGATGAACCCATCTGGCTAATCAGTAATACATTTGAAATATGGCTACAAGGGCATACATGGAAATGTATTTGATTAAATTGAGTCTTTCCCTGTTACAGAAGCTATTTATCCCATGGGATTATCCATGCCTACAAGGGTTTTAACTAGCTGGAACCTCAGACTGAGCATTGTAAGCGGGTTAGATCAAACCCATAAATGGCAATGTTCTTTACCTCTTACCAATGCCAAATGCTAGCCCTTGGCATCTGAATTAGTTCCAGTTCCTTGACCACAACTCATAAGATAACTAATACTGAATTCACCCGTGTTACCAACCCCACCTTGTTGTTGTTTTCCCTTATCAAGAGATTCAAAAAGCATTGAGAGGTTTCAGGATCCCACTTTCAACCACTTGCTGATACTATTAAAAGTTGGACAAATCAAATTCTTATATAGAGCTCAAATTTTTGTGAATATGTAGACTTGAAGGTCTCCTACCAACATTAAGTTTCTCCCTTTGAAAGAAGCTTACTAGCAGACAAAGAAGAATTTTAAAAATCTAAGGACTATGGGAGGATGCATGAACTGACTCGAAAGTAGAAGCACCGATCTGCACCAGATCTAAAAACTTATATTGTAAGAATAACAAATAAAATTACAAACACATTATCATTTTCAATGGAAATGGTATTTGAAAAAATTACATGTATATTTGATACTTTAGTTATCACCTATCAATACAAAATAAAATAAAAGATGCAACCGCAAGCCAAAACCAAACAATGGATCGGATAACAGGACATTAGAGCTTAACAAAGAATAAATCATAGATTGCAGTGAAGGCATATAAGAGAGAGATGTTACCTTTTTGCAGATATGGGTGTGAATGAAGCTTAGAAGAAGAAAAAACCGATGCAGCTCAACGAAACACCAGTGATCAACGACAAAACGGAAGCCGTAGCAGAGACGAAGAGGTGTTGAGACAAGCCGAGCCCTCGAAGGCGGAGATCAACAAGCTGCCCGCCGATGACGATGATGGAACGGAAGCCCTAGCAGAGACAAAGAGGTGTTGATCAAATTTGTTGTACAATGACTCAATAACATGAACCTCTTACCTGCAGAAACCTTACAGAACCATGCAAGTGAAGCGTGAATCTTCACTACAGAAATCACCGAAACACTCAGAAGAAGAAGAAAAAAACCCCTACAAACAACACCCTAAAAACCCTTCAGTGCACATGATTTTTTTCCCCAACAGGAAAAGCAATGAAAAAAAAAATGATCCAAACAATGGGTACTATACTCTGTTCAATCAAAATAACTTGAAAAAGGAGACCCGGAAATGATGATCCAAACAAGCTGCTCAACGATGACGATGACGGAACGGAAGCCTTTAGAGACGGCGATGGCGATGACTGAGCGGAAGCCCTAGCGAGAGCGGCGATGACAATGACGGAACGGAAGCCCTAGCGAGAGACGCGATGGCGATGGCGGAACGGAAGCCCTAGCGAGAGACGCGATGACGATGCGGAACGGAAGCCCTAGCAGAGACGAAGAGTCGTTGATCAAATTTCAGACCTCGAAGGCTGGAGATCAATTTGTTGCTCGACGATGACCCTTTGGAGGAAGCCCTAGCGAGAGAACGAGAGGTCGTTGATCAAATTTGAGACGTCGAAGCTGGAGATCAATTTGTTGCTCGACGATGACCCTTTGAAGAAAGCCCTAGCAGAGAACGAGAGGTTGCTATCCAATTTCACGATAAAAGTGATTCTCAAAGTGAGTCTTGGGCATTTATACCTCAGCTTCAAAACGATGAGTCTATTTGGAAACCACCTCTTGAGGTGGTTTCCAGTGGATTTGATTTTTTAGGCAAAAACGTGGATCCTTGCTGATTCATGATCCTCTTAGAAACAGACTCATTGAGGCTACCAAACACGTTTTTTTTTTGGACTCATGATTCCCTGGAATAAAATCCCGGGGGGCGGCGCCACCACAAAAAAAAAAAAAAACAAACAAAGAGATCAAAACACAACAACATATTAAAAAAAAAATATTTTTTTTTTTTTTTTTCATTCAAAGGATTCATTTTCCGCTCTTGGTCTTGGTCTTCCCACTTGTGTAGTGAGACATGTGAATTTGTATGGGATAATTTCATTGTTGGAAGGATGGATATCTTGGGGTCCTCAACTTTGTTAGGTTTGAGAACAGCCATGAGAAATTAATTGATTCATAAAACTCAGCTTGAGCCAGTATCAAATCAACAAATCGGTAGGACTTCCAAACCAAGAAGAAATGAAGGATTAAGAGTTGGTTGGACCTCAAAAGCAAACTGTACTTAAACAATTTATCAATTCCACAGTGTTCTTTTTGGTGGGGGTGTTCCTCTAAATTCTCAAACGACCCCAAAAACCTCAAGAACCTGATATATTTATACAGGTCATCAGTAACAAATTTCTTCTGCTCCCAGGGTGTCGAAGAAAAGATAAAAGAATTGTTTACCTCAGAACTCAGAGTTGGTATCACTCACTGAGTTCATAAAAATTCAGTCGTGTAAACTGGGTCAAATCAAATAGGAAACCCATGATAGCTAATCTTGTACCCAGTTTTAAGTTTTTGAACCTTTAGCCTGCTCACAGAGTAAAAGAGGGTGGCAAAAATATAAACATCAAAATGCATGGCTTTTATCATACCCAAGGTAGGATAATGAAAAAAGAATCTTTTCATTCAATTGATGTAAGTACTGAAACAACAGTGAGATGCCAACATTAATTCCCAACCACGTGTGTAAATTGTTACAACAGCCACTAGTCTCTGCTTATAATGCAGGTCAATGTAGACTTGCACTAGCTTAATATTTTCCAACCATTTGAAACCAAAGCGACTAGCAACAAACCAATGATGAAAGGAGGCTTTGCCATTGCATCAGCGCTACTATCCCCTGAAGCATCAGTGGTTGCAGACAAAACCGTAAGAAAACCGCGCGACTGGATCTTCCTAAGAAGCCCTTGTGTGAGAGTTTTGTCAAAGTACCACTTGGACGTATTCATTGATGGTGCAACGAGAAGCCGCTTATTACTAAAGTCCCAGGCTCCAACAATGGATGTCAAAAGGTCATTACTTAAGCCCAATGCAATCTATCAGAATAGAGAGGAGAACCAACATGAGATTGAGCAATGTACATTACATAAAAAACAGAAGACAAAGACTTGCTAAGGCTCTTTTTGGTATCAACAATTCTCATTCTCTATTATGCAACTCAAATCAGGAAGGAAGTTGAAGTCTATAATCAGGTTTAGACTTGGCTTAAGTAAACTTGACATGAAGATCGTTTCCAATGAAGAAAATCTCAGCTATGAGTTCCTACTTTCAAGTAAGCAGGGAAAAGAGTTCACATGAAAATGAAGGTATGTTAGGCTTTTATTCGTTAAGAAGCATAAATGAGCAAGACCAGAGAACACCCAAAAATGCCAACCTAGCCATATCTACTTAAGCAATTAACAAGATGTCAGAAGTTGAACAAATGCTGAGGGTTGCATTTTGGGTAAGAAGTTGATCTTAATAAAATGCCACAACTGGGAGAGGCGATAACCTCCAGATGGAATTGATAGCCTTGTAAATATATTATAGCTCCCTGAATTATTTCACTAGTTTACCACAAATCAAAAACCCAGTGAACAGTAGTTTACTAATTAGAAAATATGTACCTTGCCAAGTGTATTGGCTGACAGGGGTGCGATAACCATGATATCAGCCCAATTACAAAGCTCAATATGAAGCATTGGGTCTTCTGGTTTCTTCCAAAGGAGCCATTCAGTGTCATCAACGTAAAAAGAAACACTATCAGGAAATGATGGTTTATCAATAAGCTGTGAAAATGTCTTGGTGACGACCACTTTAGTGTCTGCCCATCGACGGAGAAATTTCCTTAAAACCTGAAACTCCATTGCAGATACGCTTCCACTTCCAGCTAATATAATCCGAGGCCTTCTAGTTGTAGGAACTACATTATTTTGTATCGAAATCCCTCCGGAACTACCAACTGGTTCCTGACGGGCCATAACCTACACAGGAACACTCCCAGAGTCAGAGATAAAAAGCAAAATCAAGATATTGTCGCACGACATTGTGCTATTTGTTCTGTTAACAAGTATCTGAATAACACAATGGACAAGCAGGAAAACTCGCAGAAAGAAATGAGATTGTCCCATTAACACATCAAGAATTAATAGGAACCAGAATCTGTGAACAGACTCAATCTATCTCCAAAAATCCTGGTAAGGGCCGTAGGTGAGTTTGTTACAGAGAGAGTGAAAATAGAAATCTGAAAGCACAAAAATCTGATGCTTGTTTTCAATTTGCTCTTGATTAATCAAGAATTCAAATCTTGCTAGAGTTAATGTTATTCAATGTAGTCTCAGAGCTACAATTTTTGGTTCATTTTCTGGTCCCTACGTAATGAATGAAGATTGAACAAGAATGAAAATTCAAAAGAAATCAGATTAACATATAAAAATCAAATAGAGATGGGGGATCAAAGGTGTTCATCATAAATATTTAGTTTCTACTAATACGACTGAGTGCAGATCCATAATGATTAAAGACAACCCAAGAAAACAAAGAAGAAGAAGAAGAAGAAGAAGAAGGAATACCAAGGACTCAGAAATGATCAAATATGCCAAACCTGTATATACTTTTTAGTAGAATTCATAGGAAGATCAGATAATCACATCAGCACTCGGAGAATTGGGGGGGTGGGGGGTGGGGGGGAAGAAACTTTAAGGGCCACTTACTTCGCCTTCACAAAATCTCAACTGCACCAGAAACCACAGATAGTTGAACTCCAAGCTTCAAAGGTGAGAAAGAGAGAGAGAGACCTAACAATTAGTGAGTAAAAGAAACGCTATTAAGATCACAACTCCAAGGAAAAACAAAGACCAGTTTCTGATACGTGGGACGTTTAAAAGCCCTACACTTCAACTTCTGATTTGGTCATAACCAATCTTGATTTCTATGGAGCCAAAATAAACTTCAATTCTTCCAGACTTACAAACCTTGCCACCACCGTAAACAAACTCAAATTAATTTTGACCAAATCACCAAAAACGAAACCAACAATTAGAAGACAGAAGAGAACACAGGGAAAACCACATGCTGATAAACTGAAATTTATGTATTATCTACACAGAAAGCAGAAGGAAAGCATCGGGAACTACCTTGAATGCTACTCAAGTTTCAAACGATGGCTAGTTTAATGGAAAATTTGACGCCGCCGGCGACAAGAACACAAGAATGATTATCTTGAGTTGATTGGCTATCTCTCGCATTCTTCAACAGCGATAAAAAAAAATCAGACGAAATCAAAACGCAACTGAAGCAAATACCCTCGCATAAATATGTTATCTCTCTGCTCTTTCATCGAGTTTAGAACTCATTTCATCTTCTCGTTGGCGGTTGCCTTTTTAAATTAAAAGGACGAAAATACCCTTACATAAATATGTTATCCTTTCCGTATCCATTTCTTGCGTTTTTGGCGCGATCATTCGTTTTCAATAACTAGTAACTACTTAACTGAAACCCGGTGTCCATTCACTGTGTCAACTCAGTTCAATCAGGGTCCCCTAAGCCCATTACAGGTCAAATCAAACACGCTAGATCTGTATAATCCAGCTTCTCCGCTTATCTTTAATAGCATCTAATCATAATCATAGTTTTAAGCAAGGTACTTGTGTTGCCGTATCGGTGCCTAGTGATACGCCTGACACGGCGACGCAAGTCGACATGTCGGGCGACTTTTGGCGTTATGCAGGTGCGTGTTTCTTCTTCTTCTTCTCCTCAAATATGCCGCTTGTGGTTGGCATCGCAACTTCCACCACCGTGAACCTGAAGAAGCCTCCCTTCCCTTCGATTTCCACTACCACCACCACCACCTTCTAAGCTCTAACACCACTTGTGCCCAAAGCCCCAATTCACCTTCCCCACCTCCACTTTCTTCTTCTTACTACCCATCAGCACCTTACATGTTACTGGCTTTGAACTCGAGTCTCTCTGCTCCATCAGATTCCCATCAACTGGTTAATAATTACAATCATCAAGTGACTGTAGGAGCAACCACTGCAACTCCTAATGGACGAAAGAGGTTCAGGTCGAAATTCAGTCAGGAGCAGAAGGAGAAGATGCTTGATTTCTTAGAGAAATTGGGTTGGAAGATGCAAAATAGATGAGGAAATGAACAACATGTGAGGAAACGAACAACATGTGAGGAAACGAACAACATGTCGACCGTCGGGGTAGTCGGTGTGACCGTCGGGGTAGTCGGTGTGTCCGGTCGGGGTAGTGGGTGGTGCTGGTGTCGGAGAAATCGAACGACATGTCAACCGTCGGCGATGGCGATATATCGCCGACTTTATGTTTATTTCGTGTCGCCCCCCAATGACAATGTACACTGGTTTTAAGCAATGTGCGATTTTTTGGCAAACTTCGCCATTGCACCGTCCGGCAAAACTAGAGAAACAATGAATTTTGCTGAAATTCGAACAAAGCTTTGTCCTGTAAGGTTGGTTCATCATCTGGAACCGTACCATACATCAAGCTTTTATCAAATTTAGATTCTCTAATCAGACTTTGAGGCTAAGTTGGAGGCTTTTATATATGGTATGGTTTGGGCAAGGCAGTTACATGTGAAGAAGGTTTGGGTTGAGTGCGATTCTATAGCAGTGGTGGTTCTCATTTAGAAAAGGAGGATAGCCTGGTATATTCTTCAGCAATGGTGAGGTAAAATCTCCCATTGCTATAAGGAGACCAATACGGCAGAGGATTGTTAGCCGAAGAAAATATAATATTAGAGTTTTGCATCATGAAGGATAATAATATAGCGGTATGGTAGGAGAAATATAGCAGAAGTTTGGCTCTAGTAATCAAGCTTGTCGGAGGAATTACACAATGTTATATTAGTCAAAGCTTCAAAGGAGCTCATATGGTACAACTGCAGAATTGGAGTAGTGATTCAAAAATTAAATACTCAATAAACACACACACATGACATTCAACCATTTCATTGTCCACTAAAGTTGGGTTGTATGCCTTCTAATTTAGGTCAAGCATAGATAGCATGTTGCAATTCAAATTATGATCGGAACTTTAATTTCATTCAAAATATTTGCAATTAAACAAGCTCAAACAAACACAATGTGGACGGTAATAATTTAGATCACACTCCATGTTTTCTTCTTTCTTCAAACCGATTAGGGAGAACACATCACATGTGCATATGCATGTGCATCATTACTAGTATATATATGTCAATTTGTCAAGAGGCCGGTCTCCATGGAAGATCGAGTATTTCTTCTAAAGTGCATTAAAAAAATAGCCAAAAGACTATCATAGGGTTGCTTAGTTGCCAATAACCAATTCCTTTTCGTAACTAAGTAATGGATTCAATTCTCTTTGATGGTATATTTAAATTATATAAAAAAAAATTCCTTGAAGATGTAGGCAAGGTATGCATAAATTGGCATGGATGAACATCAAATTCCACCCCCCCCCCCCGAAAAAAAAATGATAATAAAAAAAAGAAGCAAAGTGTCTCTCTGAGTTTCCATTTCTATTTTTGGTCTATATACCACAACAAACAACTAGTTAGTCATATTATTTTAGCGTTTGAGGTTTTAGACATAAGATGTCAAAGGCAAAAAGAAATGTCTTATGATAATTCCACTAATAGGTTAAATTTTCTCTTGGAAATTTCTCATTCATCTGCCTTTTGTTCTTTTTAAGTCATATGGTTAGTTTTCTAGTTGGCTTTGTGTTTAGTACGGTCTCAAATTGAGTTCATTGGAAAATAAGAATTTATGTAATTGATCCTATTTAGTTTGGACAAGGCTTGTTGTTGTTATTGTTATTGATGATAGTTTCTCCCCTACATGCTTAACCCTGTTACCATTTAAAAGGATTACATGAGCAGATGAAAAAAACAAAATCATGATTTTCCCTGCACTTCCTTCATTGGCTTTTGAACTATGTAGAAATAGAATAGCATTCCTCTAATATCATTCAGTCAACTCTCAATCCTTGATTAATCAAAAGGGATCTCCTACACTCAACATTGTTTCTAAGTCTCCTAATAGAGTAAACTTTCACCCTTTGCTGGCCACCCTTAATTGCTAGAAACACTTCAAAAAAATAGAATTTGTTGAAGATTGGTTCATTAAAAGGTTGATTTGATCAAATTATACTTTTATCACAAAAAAAAAAAAATTGTTGGGAATCAACCAATTTGGACTATAATTGGCTGACAATTCCCAATTTCAACTAACCTAGCTTCACCAATTTACAACCCAAAATTTTATTTTATCACGTTCTTTATGTGATGAAAAAAGAAAAAAAGAACTAAAGGGGAAGACCTATCATCTGTGTACATAAGATTATTACAAATTGATTCTATTAGTAGGTGGCAAATCTTTTATGTCGACTATAAACTGACCCAAATTAAAATACTTGGAAATAGTAATAGATAGACTTATTTACAACAAAGGAAGGGGTGGGAAGCTCCAAAGACTCTTTTGGTAGAAATCCTCCAAAGTAATTGAATAAACATAATAAGGCTACAACACAATCACTAGTAAATCTATCCCAAATTTCAAGTATTAATATTCTGTGTGTCACTCATATGCAAACATAGTCTGATTTTGAAAGCCAATCTCAATTTTTTATTTTTTTCGGGTAGAGAGCCAATCTCAATTTCAGATGGCATGATTCCTTTCTTTTTGATCTAGCTGAAAATTTTATTAAACTCTCCAGCCTCAAACTGGAGGTGTTAAAACCTGCCCAAACAAGGAAGGGGGTTGACAACCACCACCACACATGACTCAAAGAAAACTTTTTAGCTCCTCTATCTAGAAAATCAACATGAATATTGTGTTGGGTTTGGATGTCTTGTATTCTGTGGGTCCATGTAATTATGGTTTTAGATTTTATTTGTAGTTGAAACAGAGTTTGGGTCAATTACTAGTACTGGGGTAAAATTATAATTATATTGGGATTAGGGTTTTAGGTTTCCCTATAAATAGTCTCTATGAGATAACCCGGTGATAGGGATTGGGCAAGGAAAACAAAGGGTAATATTGTAGGGGTGTGAGAGTGTTATGAGGTTTTCTGAAATAGTAAAACTTCTTTTCTCTCTAGTGGACATAGACAGTTTTGCCGAACTACATTAAATCCTTCTTGTGTATTTTGCTTGTGTTCTTCTCTGTTCGTGGTTGTACATCCATTATCCCTAACACATTGTTCAACCTATTTACATAACAAAACTGAAGATGTTGAAAATGAGTTTTAAATCTTATTACATCCCCACAAGATACCTACACTAACCCAATTGATGGATTGAGGCAAACCCATTAAAAGAAGAAATTGCTTGCACTTCTTCTTCTTCATCTGTTTGTTCAAATGAAATCTGCAAGATCCCCACACTCCCAAACTTCAAATATTTTCTTTGAAGAGCTTCACATGAAGCCATGCCTATTAGTAGTTTTCTATTTGCAAAAAGGGACATTTGAGCCCCATTGTGTTTGGTTTGTGGTGGAGGTGTTGAGAGTATGAGTCATGCTTTATTTAATTGTTCTCATGTCAAAGACTATTGGAAACTTTCTCCCTTGCGTATTGATAACTCAATGAAATAGAGTTGAGTTTGGTAATTTTATACTTGAGATGGCTTGATTTAAGAGTATTTTATCTTTGTTTTAGTGTTAGTAGTCATTAGATGTTGTTTTAGTTAGTTTTAACATTTTGAATCTTGTAAAGGTCATTATTGTCACTCTTGCATGAATTTCTCTTCAGATTAATGGATGAATTTGATTAACCCTCTTTATCCTAGTAATGTAGGTGAAGACCCATAATAGAAAAAGAACATGTTCTCAAACTTTGTTGTAAAGATTGCTGCAGCATCAAGGAAGCAGAATATTCCCAGAATAAATTCACATGGAAATGACTAAAAAGGGCTAACTAAAGGGGACTTTATTCTTGTAAATACGTGAATGTTCTCAGACCTAGATCTCAAGGGGGATGTTCTAATCCTACAGCCAGGTTCTACCCTAATGATTGAAAACATTTAGAGAAGAAAGAGAGAAAGGGTTGCAGGAGAGATGAGGCAGAATATAATAGAAAGAGAACCAGAAAAGCTGAACTGGTAGAAAAGAAATAGAGCTGCTAGAGAGGAAGGCTGGAGTTCGTGTGGAAGCATTGGATCTCCTAGTTTTCTTTTCAGTTTTATAATTCTATCTTCTTATACTCTAGCTGAATGATGTTTATGTGCTTTTGATTTCTGCTATGGGCTAAGTTCTTACTGTGTTGGGATGATAAGAGTACTTGAATCTGAATTCTGAGATGTAATTATCAAGTGTTCTTTAGTTTTATTGCAGTACAATCAATTATCAATGAATTCAACATGTTAGTTATTGATTAATTTCATTTATTGACTGATCTTTCATGAATGAATGCTATGATTTTAGTTAACTGGAAAGTTAATTGAGTCTAGATGCTTGCTAAATGGTGTGCGTTAACTTAATCTTTATTTGAATGTAGATAATTAGTAGGTTGGGTTGGAATATTCACTTACCTCACATTGCCATGATTAGGATTGGGTATAAATTGCATTCTTATTTCATTTCTCCATAGGAATATGAAGATTTTGAATTAGGCTGCTAATGCATATGTGTATTGGAAAATATCATTATGCCATTTCATTCCAAGTTCTTGATATACTTTGGGCTGTAGTATTGCTATAGTATTTGCATTATAAATTCAGGGGAAGAGAAATTGATTCCCAACACTCATTTCATTCATTAAAGTTCCTTCTATTGCTTATTCTCCATTTCGGTTCTTTAGTTTAATTACCTGTCATTTGGTTATTTAGTTCGTCAATCACAAACCAATCTTGTTAATCTTGTTTAAATCAGTTTACTTTTACATTGAAAGTTAAAGATAAAATTCTCCGTGAGATCGATACTCTACTTATTATTTACTACTTGATTGCGACACGTGCACTTTGCGTAGTATCTTTAGACACAAGCAACACGTATTGATACAGTTGATTTTTTCATGGAAATTTTTTTCATGATTGGATGGAATTCTTCGAGGTAAGTTTAGAGTATGTCAAAATATAGATTGGGTGCATCAAATATGGAGTGCATTGGTGTGGTGCATTGGAATTCCAGAAATGTAGCTCTATATCATGGTAAATATGCCTCTGTTGTGCTTATTAAGACTAATTTTTTTTGTTTCCGTGTGCAAATATTTTACAACCATTTAAGTGCTTCTATCAATGAGGGGGGAATTTAGCAGAGTCTTCTAAAAACCTTACGGAGGATGTGGAATGTTTCCAAAGTTTTTGGATGGGTTGTTGGATACCATGACAAACAAGGGAGGAAAGGGAGTCATTACTTGGGAAACAAATGGAATGTTTGTTGCAACCCAATGCAAAGAGGGACATAGTAACTCAGCTACGGCAATTGAGCTAGAAGCTCTAAGAGACGGATTGTTTCTAGGGAATTCTTTGGTATCTCAAATTTGCAAATCAGCCCGGATTGCATGCCATCAGTTCTTGCTCTATAGAATTTTCTGTCATCTTTGGATGGGTGTGTTATAGTCTAGTTCAAGAGATTGTTAGATTAACTACTATTTTTTATTCTTTTTTTGGTAGCTGATTTTCTGGCTAAGGGAGCTCGTTGTCTTTCTTTGACTAGGTCTAGTTGGAGTATCCCACCAATATTTATGGTCAATCCATCTTTGTTATTGTCCAAGTCTCCTGGCTTGAACAGTTTAAAGAAGTTTTCCAGTCTTTGACAAAAAAAAAAAAAGAAATAGCTACCAAGGAATCAAAGAAGATAACCAATGGGAAAAAGCTAAAGGAACCCAGTCTCTAATGGACTCACACTCTAAAGTAAGAGCTAAAACATGATTTAAACAAAGGTAGGAATTGATAGCTTTATATTAGGTTGGGACCTGATAACTATTTTATATATGTGGGACTTCTCCCTAACTCCAAAGAGATTCAAACTTTGACCTCATATTGTAAGAAATTAGTATTTACCAACTGAGCAAATCCTTTAAGGTGTCAAAGTCTTATCCTTAACGGAGAATCAAAGCCAAAATTTATCAATACCATTGATTTATGCAGATAGTGTATCACTTTATGAATTACCTCCATGAAAGAAAAAAAGGAAAACTTTATGAACTAGTCGATACCCATTTCTCATATTATGCACTATAATTAACCACATTGCTTACTACTCAAAACCATGGCAATGATGAAGAGAGAGACGTTTGAGGGGGGGAGAGAGAGAGAGAGAACAAGACCAGTAGGCTAATGTTGTTTGTAACCACCATTTAAGGGAGGAGGTGGTGTGGCAAGAATTGGAGGACGATGCCAATTAGGTCTCCTACAATAAGGCTTGCCTTTATTATTTGGTTGACCTCGAAAGGGAGAACGAGAAGATCTAGTATTACCATCTAAGTCATATTAGCCATAGAAGAAAATGAGTCAAAGGCTAATTCATCCTTGAGACGAATTTATTGAGTGAGTAGATGATAGCGAGCAACACTGGCCACATATGCCTAAGAAGAAGTGACTAGGGTTTTCTAAATGATTTCACTTACAATTCAATTTGGAATTGCATTCCCTTTTTGGGAAGAATAGAAGAGGCGTGGGTTGTTTTGAATCCATCTGTATGGGAGATTTTTTTTTTTTTTAATAAGAAAGGAAAAGAGATAACAATAAAAGGAAATCCAATGAATAATTTTTTTAGTCTTGAGAAGATCAGAACATGTAATAAGTCATAGGGGCATAAATTGCTAACTAAAATCCACATCTAAATCCATATATGTATATATCCACAAGGTATTAAATTGTCAATGGAATTGATTCTCGTATATATATAGGAGGATCAAATCCATTGACAATCTAATACCGTTTAGATATGATAATAACCTTTCTTACATTTTATTATCAAATTAAAATTTGTTTTTGGCCAAGCTATTCAATTAGAAGTTGAGTTGTTGAATTTGTTTTCTTATTTTGAAAAACTTCTAGCCTAAAAGAATGTGTTTTTTAGATTTACTATTGAATTAAATACAAGAGAAAATTAATGGTGAAAATTTGTGAGAAAATCAAAGACTAAGAAAAGTCTAAGAAAGTTAATCTATTAAATTCTTAAATCTACTTAATCATTTTTATAGAGAGAGGGAAAAAAAATTAACATTCGACAATAAATGGTAAAGATGTCAATTGATAGACAAAAGTTTGTATGTAATTTACTTTTTTGTCCATTCTAGAGAGTCTTTATTACACAAAAATAACCATCTCAACCCAACTGAGTATGCATTAAAACCCATAGGATATTATCAAAAAGATAATACTATGGTAATGCCTCTATCCAATTTATATTCCTTTGCATTGGTAGCAATTAGACGTCAACTCTTCCTAGTATTCCGGGTGTTTCTTGATTGGATTTCATTGAATTAACCAATTTACCAGTTTTTGTTAAGTTCAGTTAAATTGAAAAGCCATGAAAAAAATATAGTAGGATTATTAGTTGACTCTACTTTCTATAAACCATGAATGCTTCTTCCTCTTCATTTTGGGGTGAGTAGGTGTGTACAAAGAGAGAAGATGAGGATATCCATCTTTTTCTACTTATTCTCTTTCTGAGTCACCTACTACTAGATCTTCTCTCCATGAAAGATCAGTTGCATCAGTACCACCGCCACCACAACTCAGGAATCAGATGAAAGAAAGGTTTTCTAGCTTTGTCTGTGTTCTAATTATTATTATTATTATTTAATATATATTTGTGACTGATAGAATGCTTACATACAGTCGGGTTAATTGTTCTTCTTGATTTCATGAACAACACATTGTATACATGGGAGATTCTAAGACTGGAATCCCTGCCGTGCAGGATCATCAAAATCTCCTTGTTGATGCATTTGAAAAGTAAGTTTTTATTATCATATTTCTTGCGAGTGTATCTACATGCAAGTTACATTCATTGTTCTAATAAGTTTTTTTCCCCACTACTTTGTATCTTAGGAGAAGTGGTTAGAAAGGATATGTATAGCTTAGGCCTTGTATCTAGCATGGCCTTGAATAGAACTGATTGGAAGGCAATAATCCATGTAGCCGACCCCATTTAGTTGGGACAAGGCTTATTATTGTTGTTGTTGTTGTTTGCTTTGATGGGGAAAATATTTCTAGAGAAGCTAGAATTTAGAAACTAGCCTACAGTCGTGCCACGCTTTGGTTAAGGTTTTCATTTTCTTTTTATTGTTTTGTTATTTACTTTTTGCATTTTTTTTCTTTTATATCTGTTATTGTTCTCCTATCCCCCTGGATCCTTAATCAAAGATGCTTACAGTCGTGCCTCTCTTTGGTTAAGATTTTCCTTTTCCTTTTATATATTTGTTATTTACTTTCTGCATTTTTCTATTATTCCTAACTTTAATTTATGCATTTTATTTACTTATTTATTAGATGATGAATGGTTAGATTATGTTTATGTTATTTGTAGTCTCAATTCAATTGCATTAGATGTATGTGTTAGGACCGCTCATTTAGTTTAATTAATTAGTTAAAATTTTGAATCATTGCACTCTTGCATTACCATTAAGAGGTTAAATTATAAAGTGACATATCTCATTGAGATCGACCCGTTAGCTACACAATACCGTGCGCTTGCAGTTATTTTTATTTTGCAAAAAGAGCTCATATATTTTTATTCTTTGCCAAGAGACACTTAGCCAAAAGCTCTCCTCAATTGTTCGAATCCCCACACTACTAGGCTTCAGCATAGCTAGACATGGCCCTGAAGTCAATCATTTATTTTTTCGCTGATGACTCTCTCATCTTCACCCCTACATCTATCAAAAATGCCTTGCAAATAAATGTTCTATTGTAGAAATATGAATTAGTGTCAAGGCTTCACATCAACTCTAAAGAGTTCAAAGTACTCTTTAGTCCTGCTACTCCCACCACCACCAGATCCAAGGTAATCTAAGAGGTAGAATCACATGTCATCTATCTAGGACTTCCTACCACCTTTGAAAAGTCAAAATCTCATATAGTTTCATTCATTATAGATAGACTTAGCTCTAAGTTGTCTGGTTGGAGGGAGAGACATCTTACCTGTAAAATCCGGCCTTATCCTAACCCTGACCCGGCCCAAATTTTGTACTGTTGCAAGTCCGAAGACCCGAAGTGGTGGTAGAAGAGACCTGTGGGCTCTCTTAGTGGATGATTTGATGCTTGATGTTGAGCCTATGGATATTGACAATGATGCCCCTTACTTGAGCACATTGTCAGTATTGGGTGAAAATCTGCGCATCGATGAAGATTGAATTAGTTGAAGCACTTCCTGAAACCCCGTGATCAATCCGAAGGTATTTTCTGAAACTAGACTTGTTGATTGACTTGTAGGAGAAAACCCCACTCGATTTGACATTGTATAGCCTCCCGAATCCACTCCTGAAGTTGCTGTCATGACTTGGTCTACTGGTTGGTCGACTGTCAGTCGACCAAGCAGTTGACCAAGAGTAATGGAATTCGAAATTTCACTAAATCTCTTCCCATTTTACCCCTACCTTTTTGGAACTCGTGAATGAGGACCTAAACTAATCATTGGCACTCCAGAGCTCGAGGTTGGACACTCTCTTGGGCTATTCCTTGATGTTTGGGAAGATCTTTGACTCCAATCATTATTGTATACATTAATCATCAACTCAAGGTATGATTTCTTCTATTCCTCTTCTAATCTATTCATTTTCTATCAATTAATGATCTTGAAACCATGGCTGAAGTGCTGCAACCTTGCAAACACTTAACCATGAGTTTCCCCCTTTCAATTCCTTAATCCTCCCCCACTCATGCTATGTTATGATTCAAATGAGATTAATTGCACTCCATCACTTTGATTCTATTCAATCTAACCTATTTTGATTCTAATCTGATATGTAGATGCATGATAAGCTTAGACTATAATAGAATTAAGATTCTAGCTTGATTCTTAACACTCATTTGATTGATTCCTATCATCCTTTGCAATTTCTATCAATTCCAATTTATTTCTTGTTAAGTATCATATAGAACCTAAAATTCCGATTTGGGTATTTTTGATTGAACCATTGGATCATCATGAAAATTAGTGTGTAGTGTCCTCTTACTATTATAAACATGCCCTCCAAATTTCGTGACGATCGGAGCACCGGAAGGGCAGTTTCGGACCAAGCCAGTCAACCAAGAGCTGTTAAGGCCCTGTACTCAGCCGAATTGATCCGTTTGAACCCCGATTCAATTGCTTTCTTCTCTGACATTACTTGTATGATTATCTAGGGTATCAACATTGATTTTGGGACCATACTTGGTGATCATTAAAACTATTTACGACTTGATTAAGGTAAGGACAGTCGTTAACTCAAGTATGTTAATTATACCAACATGCTTACATTATGGGAACTTAATGGTTATGTTCATATGAGTATTCCTTTACTATACATGACTGTTATATGTTTTCTTATCAGTAATAGAATGTATATATCATTTAGAATATCATGTTCAGTTTTACTTTATGATTTTATATATGATCAATCATGTTATGATATGTATTTGTTTATATGATGAATCATTGATTTAGTATAATAGATTGAGTTTGTGATTGACTACGTATGACTTGGGATTGGGAAGTGTCCTTCCGACACTGCTGTTGTGAAACCCAGCCCTAACCTTGACCCGGAAACCTTGTTGTTTGTAGGTCCGATGACCCGAAGTAAAGTAAGAAGTCAGCTTTGGGCCATCCCAGTAGAGGACTTGGTGTCTGGCTTTGAATCCATGAAAGTTGATGATGAGGTTCTATTTATGGAAACTGAATCCTGATGAAGATCTAATTAGTTGATGGACTTGGAGTGCTCTCTATCTTGGTTTGAAGGCATTTCTACCTATTAGGTAAGTCACTTGACTTGTGTGCAAAACCCCTTTAGGTTTGGATTTGTTCTGGACCTTCAATTCCCTGTTTTGGCCTTCTTTGTCATGGCATTGGTCGATTGATTGGTCGATCGGGCGATCGACCAATCCACTCGACCAATGAGTGCTGTCTTTGGCAATTAGGTTGATTCTTGCTCTATTTAAGTCCAACCTCGAGTCCACTTCGTATTTGCTGCCTCCAAACCCTCTGGAACGAACCAAAGACCTCTGCAAGTCATCTCTCTTGCACCCTTGGTGTTTTCTTGACGGATCTTCGTCGGAACTCTTCTTTTTGCATCAAAAGGTATGTCTACTCTCTCTTTTTCTCCTCCATCTTTGTTTTTCTTTCCTTTTTGAGTTGAGACAGTAGAAGAGATGCTGCATCCTCTGTTGCAAACATCTCCTGAACATGTTCTCATGATCATCCTAAGGATTTAAGGCTAGAACAATGATCTTAACCATGATCATTGCAAGCTTTTGAAGGATTCATGATCAAACCATGATTTAATCTCTGTTAATCTTCTAATCTGAATTCCCGATCTCTTTGGATCTTCTTTCATTGATCATGTTAGTGGTTAATGGTTGTGTTTTCTTTCCATGATCCATAATCCATAGAATTCTAGTTGTTCTCTTCTACCTTACTATGTGTTCTTCATGATGCATGATAGTTACATATATGGTAGGTTTTATTTCCTTATTTAGATTTATGCTTCTAAGCCTTATTCCATGAAGACCTATGCATGTTTTCATGTTTTCATTACCGAAAGCAATGATCCATCCTCCTATAGTTCTTGTCCTTGTTTTCTATTTCAAATTCATCAAGATCCATGTTTGAGTTAATTATGGTAACTTTTTGTTTCCTAATTTGGATCTTGATACCTTGATTTGATTAGTGTTTTGAGGTCCCCTATATGCTAGAATACTACTGATGTAGTCTACCCCTTGATTAGTACCCTTTTGAACCACCAAATTCGGATTTCATATCTTAAAACTCTGATTTTATAGGCTACTCGTCTGCATTGGTCGACTGATTGGTCGATGGACCACTCGACCAATCCACTCGACCAATGAGTACGACAACTCCAGAATTGGTCGTCTTCGGATGTTTTGATATATTTTTCTGTTAGGGATCTTTCCTAATATGTTGTATATACTTGTTTAGGACCTTCTCCTCAAGTTTGCCAAGATCTTACTTGATTTCTTAGGATCCTTTTGCGAGTTATAAAAGGTAAGGATGGTTATTTCCTTAATTACATAGATAGCATGAATCTAGTTTCTATATTTGAATATCATAAATATGTTTCCTAAATTAGATTCTTACAATGATATACTACTGTTGCATAACTTTGATTACGGTAGCATTACTTATTCATATTGAATTGATTCATGTATGATTTACTTACCAAAGTTATACAAGTGATTGTAATATTGATTTCTTTCCATATATGTAGTTACCATATATGTGATGATATGAATTGATGCATGTGTATGCTTACGTATGGTTTGGAAAGGAGAGGTGTCCTTTTGACACTTACTGTCCTTGGACTACTACGGGAATATTATGGGATGTTTCCGGAGATGCCCTCTGGACACCTTCCTAAACTGTTGGATGACATATCTAGGATTGTCTAGTAGTGTTTGGCTAGGATGTCCTGTTATGTGAGACCCTAATCGGAGGGGTATTGAGACCGAACGACCCGTGGTAGCAATGGGGATTCATGGGCGCTCAAGACCGGTAACCAACCCGTGAGAGGACAGGAATCACATTGTGGGGGCCATTTATTGGTAGGGTTGCATATGGTTAGACTTGGGCTCACGGGCGCTTAAGACCGGTAACCAACCCGTGAGAGGACGTGAGAGCTTCCCGTTTACCATATGTGGATGATCAATAGGGTTGATGAGTCCGTAGTCCGAGTTGGTCGGTGCCATAGGATACGCTGACTCTAGTGTGAAGGATACCGGAAAGGATCGTCAGGGACGAGGAATGGAAGTATCTGGATCTGACTTGATGTAACCAAGTAGAAGACTTGCATTTGGCTAGGTTTTACCCTGACATGCGCCAGTACTTATACCAAATGGTTGTGAGAGAGTGTGTTGACTTAACCCCCTGCCAAGGTTTGTCCTGAGGGATGAAGGACCCATTACCAATCGGCTGCTCAAGACCGGTGAAATGATCCGTGAGAGAATCCAAGATATCTTAAATGGTTGAGGATGTGAGTGGACCTTCATAAAGAGGTACGGTGCTATGACTTAAAGCATGTCTGCCAATAGAGACCAGCATCCATAGAGTTAGATTCATTCATTCATTCATTTTTTGTCTCATATCATATTGCATTTATGTTTGTCTCCGGAATCCTGCCATTTATGTTATTATGGATTTTAAGCGCCTTCTTGGGTTTCTTTGAAACTCATTCCTTTATTGTACAATGTTGTTAGACTATCCTGCAGGTACTGAGTATTATGACGGTCCCTATGAAGAAGCGCAAGGCGAAGAGACATATCTCCAGGAAGGTGATTGCGGTTACCACAATTACTCTGAAGATCCCCCATGAGTGGTTATGCTCCGTACGATGCTTAGTCCGACCATTGAGTGGAAGCGTCCTTGTGCTATTTATGAGATCTATACATACAAGGATGTCGTCTATAAAGTGGAGAATAATTTAGTTACCCAATGTACTTGCTACTGGGATTAGATTTTGTCTAGTTTATTCCTTAGAGCTACTTTTCCGCTGGATGTAAAGTGGGATTTTTGCTTCACTTTACTTATCTGTTTGATACTCCGATTATATCTATTATTCGATTCGTTTATGATTCATTCTTTCATTATTGGATCTATGATTTATCTTCCGCGCTCTTGTTATGATTGTTCATGATTATGTTATTGTTTATGTGGGGGGGGGGGGCCCCCGGTCGCTGGGGGGGGGGGGGGGGGGGGCGGGGGGGGGGGGGGGGGGGGGGGGGGGGGGGGGGGGGGGGGGGGGGGGGGGGGGGGGGGGGGGGGGGGGGGGGGGGGGGGGGGGGGGGGGGGGGGGGGGGGGGGGGGGGGGTGGGTGGTGTGGTTTGTGTGAGGGTTGGTTGGGTTGGGTTGTTTTTTTTGTGTGTTTGGTGGGGGGGGGGGGGGGGGGGGGGGGGGGGGGGGGGGGGGGGGGGGGTAGAGTATGGTTGAAGGGCGCTCAAGACCGGTATCCACTCCGTGAGAGGACTTGAACTATACTGCGGATACCCGAAAGGGGCCATTTGTTGGTAGGGTTGCAAATGGATAGACCTGGGCTCACGGGCGCTCAAGACCGGTAACCAACCAGTGAGAGGATGTGAGAGCTTCCCGTTTACCATTTGTGGATGACCAATAGGGTTGATGAGTCTGTAGTCCGAGTTGGTCGGTGCCATAGGATACGCTGACTCTTGTGAAGGATACGGAACCAAGTTGGTCGGTGCCATAGGGGAAGTATCTGGATCTGACATGATACGACTGAGTAGATGACTTAAATTGGGCTAGGCTTCACCGTGACATGCGCCAATACTTATACCAATGGTGATGTGAGAGAGTGGTGACTAAATCCCCAACCATGGCTTGATGAGGACCTTACCCAATTACCACGGCAGACCCAAGATATCTTATGATTGAGGGGGAGTGACTGACGACCCAAAGAAGTATGGTGCTATGGCTTAAAGCATGTCTACCTTAGATACTAGCATACTTAAGATTAGAATCATATTTCATCATTGTCTCATATCATATTGCATCATATTGTGACTTGTATCGAATGAAATGCATATTATGAAACGACTTGCCTTGCTGAGTTCTTTTTAAACTCATTCCTTTGTGCAATTTGTTAGATTATACTGCAGGTACAAAAGACCTTGATGGCACGTCCTATGACCCGAGCTATGATCCCGCATACTACCCTTCAGGTGATGGCTACGCGGAGAGTTAGGATTGCTATACCGAGGAGGATTATAGTGTGTGCCAGGGTTAGCCCCACATTAGTGAGGGAGCGGCCACATTGGGTTTACTTCATCCACACTTTTGAAGAAGAAATCATCAGGATAGAAGAAACCTATGTGTAGGCCCCATTTCCCTGGATAATTGTAATCATTTGGTTATCTTCACTCTAATTATTATGGATTTGTTCTCGGCACAGATTGTAACTTAACTTTATTAACTACATTTCCGCTATTGCTGGAGGAGTGACTTCTGATCACTTCTTCTCTTTGAGACTCCCTCTATATGAAGTTGACATTAAATATTTCCGCACTCTGATTTACTATCTTCTCTTATTCAATTGATCAATTTATTGTTTGTTTTATACATTGATTATATTGTTCCTGATTATGTTATCGTGTATGTGGGAGGCATGGCCGCTCGATCTGGATCTTCGAGTTGTGGATCACATCCCGGGTATGCCAGATAGGATACCGGCTGGGTGGATGTGACATTACCCAAGTGGGGAAAGAAATCCACATTAAAGTTGTGGCTTGTGCTCTACCTATGTATGTTATGTCATGTTTTTTGATGCCTCAGGATCTCTGTAATAAACTCCATCAGAAAATGAAAATATTTTGGTGGAAAAACAATCAGGGGAAGGGACTACACTTCGTCAAGTGGAAGACATTATGTAAAAGGAAAATGGATGGGGGTTTGGGATTTAAGGACCTTAGTTGCTTTAATAAGGTTTTGTTGGCCAAATAGGTCTGGAGGTTTATTACCACCCCTAACTCCCTTTGGGCTAGGATCATGTCTGCCAAATACCTTAGAAACCAAGATTTTCTAAGAGTGGGACTACCTAAGAGTTATTGTTGGGGCTGGAAAAGTGTCCTCGCAGGGAGTGACTTGCTTTTCTCGAGATTGGGAAGGAAAGTGGGCAATGACACTAACACGCTCATTTACCTTGATACATGGATTCCCTCTCTTCCTTACAAAACTTTAGTGAGTCATCCCCTCCCTAATTGATCCATTTATGTTAGTGAGCTCATAAATTGGAATGACAATTCATGGAATAAACTCTTATTGGATTTCCTCTTTTCCCCCACTGGAAGTGGAAGAGATTATGATGTTACCGATCTTATCACAATTTACCCTTGATTCTTGGTATTGGACAAAGCAAGTACAAGTCAAATTCACAATGAGGTCAACTTAGTTTCTATGCCTTTCACAAGCCCCTAGTACTAGTTCTAAGGCCTTCTCTTCTTCTCCATCATCATATTGGAAGGAGATCTAGAACATTCCCGATCTCCTACAAATCAAACACTTTATATGGAGAGCTGTTAGTGAGGTCATTCGCATTAGTGAAAATTTATTTCATAGACAAATTTATCTCTCTCCTTTATGTCTTTTGTGTGGTCAAGCTTTCGAATTTACATTGCATGCTCTTGTTTTCTATAATTTTGCACAATATTGTTGGCAAGCTTCCCCACTTAGACTTAACTATTTAGAATTTACATATTTTCATGACTGGATAGCTTCTTACATGCCAAATATAAAAGCACAGATGATTTTTCATCTATTGACATGACATGGAGTACTCTTTGCTAGATTGTTTGGAGAGCTCAGAATGATTTTCTATTTGAGGGGAAGCGCCTTCTTTGGAAGGCTAAGAGCATTTTCGGCTCCCTATAATGATGTGACTTTATATACTTCCAACCCTCCTGGAGAGATACTTAATACATTCCCCCCTTCACTTAACTCTCCTAATACTGGCTTTCATTTTCAGGTCTATGTAGATGAAGCTTGGGTTAAGCATTGTAGAAAGGAAGGACGAAGCTGCATTATTTGGGAATTCCATGGGAGTTTTTTGGCAGCAAAATTATGTCACAGTTCGTGCCTTTCAGTTGCAATGGTGGAGTTGGAAGCGGTTTGGGATAGCTTGTTGCTTGCTTGAGATTTGCAAATCACTAAGCTAGTTCTACATTCGGACTGCAAGAGTGTGATTGATGCCATGAAAGGTAGTGGCCACTCTTTGGTCTGGGCATGTTGTTGCTTAATAGAAGAAATTCTAACACTTAAGAAATCTTCTAATTCAGTCTTTTTTAGCTTTGTTATTAGAGATTGTAATATTTATGCAGATTATATTGTCCGTATGGCTAAAACTTTTATCTTATTGAGAGTATGGTGGAACTGTCCACCCTTATTCTTGTTGGACCATAACTTTGCTACCTCTAAGGTTGTTTCCTTAGGGCCTGTTTCATTACTTGAGTCTGGAGATTTCAAAAATCTAGAGATTTCAAATTTATGGAGTCATAGTTCATAAATTAACTGTTTGGTTAGCCTAAAACTTTTGAATGAATTCTGTAGATTCATCCTGAAAAAAACATGTATGGAGCCAAAGCAGGGTTGGTAGAGTGGTAAGATCCATACTTCTCAGTGGAGAGGTCATGGGTTCAACCCTTGGCACAATAAAGCTCCCCTCGAGAAGCTAGCCCGGATGATCCTCAGACACCAAAAAAAAAAAAAGTTGGGGTGAATCTTGATTTTACCTCATATCCATAAATCTACAGATTCACGTTTTTAGTGTAAAATGTGAATCTCTAGATTTCATGAATTTAGAGATTCACACAACTAAAGTCTAATATGAATCTTGTTTTGAAAAAAAAAAATTCATATATATTATCTCCATTTATTTATTTATTTAAGAAATTTATATTGCCCCCATTTATTATAAAACAAATGTTGGACTGACAAAGTATTCTTGGTGACTCTTTGGTTGATAGTGATGAAGATTTTCTTGAAACTTTCCCCACGAAAAGCGGATACATCAGGTACTATACAGGTGGCTGCTTATGCATTTTACTCTTTATTTTGACCGGATATCCATACGTGTCATTACCCAAAAAATTTACTCCCCACACTGGAAAAATAGGGAATCCAAATTAATTTATAGTTGTTGAATCTTTTGACATTCATTTTCACTTTCTAGCTGTCTAGTCTAGTTCTACTCAAGAAAGCTTCTTCTAGGGTTGGAACTTGGAACGAGCGAGGATAATTTACGTACAAGAAATTTATGAGTATGCCTGGCGGTATTTCAAGACCAGGAGGAGCTATAATAAATAACAACTCATCGACCGCCAATGAAATGTCTAGTAAATCTGAGGACCCAACAACTTGTAGAATGGAGGGCCTCTATGACTTGATAGCAAGGAAAGTTATATTATCGAAATTGATATTGCCGAAATCGAGACCGAAACTCAATCTGTGAGATATCATTAATATTTTCGTTATTTATCGCTGAATTTTGGCAATATATTGGCAAAATATCAATATTTTACCGATTTCAATTTTTAGGCAAATTTTTGCAATTTTTAGCGATTTCTCTCGCAATTCTACAGCAGAATTTTTAGGATCAATGGACAATCTTACCAATTTTATCCCAATGATTCAGGACTTAAAAGGTAATGTCCTAAATGTGATAAGGGAGGAGAATCTACATAGAATAATTCTGAAAATAATTCAAATTAGGAAAACTTTTTAAGTAAAATCTTCAAGATTAATGAGCAATCTTACCAATTATATTCTAGTGATTTAAGCCTCAAAAGTCAATGTGTATATATATATATATGAAATAATTTATGAAAACAATTTAAATTATGAAGGGATTTTGTAATAGAATCTTCAAGGTGAACAGGTAATCATTCGAATTGTCTGAATGACTTAGGCCTCAGAAAGTAACATGTTAGATGTGGCTAGGAAGGAGTATTGAAATGAAAGAATTTATAGGAAATATTTCAAATTTATCAAATATTGGCATCAAATTAGGGTAGGCACTAAATTTAGTCTCAAAATGACCAAAACTATTCCCGAAATGGGGGTCGAAATTTGGCGATTTTTGGGCAAAATCTTGCCAAAATTTCGGCGAGATTTCACCAATTCGGCTGGTTCACTAGGTAGCGAACCGGCGAACTTCAGCGATATTTCGCACTTTGCTTGACAGTAGTCTCTGACCCAAGGTTTTTTGCTTTAAGCATCTAAAGGAATTTTTTCATTTCCTTCTAGATTCATTTCCTCCTGGATGAGCAATACATGTTAATTAATTACATTAAAAAATAAAGTAATATTTAATAAATAAATAAATAAATAATTTAATTTAATTTTAATTTTTGGTTTTAACTAATGAACATGTGTCCTCTATCTAAATATTAATAGATAGACCATTTTTAACCTAATAAAATTTCCATCTGAGAATCTTCATGTCCATGAAAGTTACGTACAAAGCACGTGAAGGGTAATTTGTCACAACTCACCTGAATAAGGTTGATGCTCCCATGCATTGCGACTCTTGACCTAGAAAGAGGCTTTAAGGGGCTTCCTAACATCAATGATAACATGAGCCTCAAGATGTGGAGATGCTTCCTTGCTTGGGTTCCTTGAACAATCATAGGCCTCTACCCAGAAGACCAACTACCAAGCAAGGCAGGCTCTTCAGACAAAAGATCCAGATCCAAGGGTTCAGGGTATGGATCATGGACTTCTATCTGAACACTCCACAAACTTACCCGACTAGACCTTCGGGTTCTCGGACCTGCAATACAGATCTCGGGTTAGAAATACGTGGGTTGTTACACCTTCAATTGAAGTGGAAGACCGATCCTTAGCAATATTGCCATTCATGACGGTTTCTTCCTCAACATCTTCCTCAATCGGGGACAACGGTGGAGAATCATCAAGATAAAGCTCTAGATTTGGATCAGGAACAGGCTGATCCACCAAGTGTTCTGCCCAATCAAGAAAGGGAAGTTGCAATTTTTCAAAAACTTCTAGAGGAAAATGTTTCTGATGAGGAGCCCAATCAAGAAAGGGAAGTTGCCCTCTTTTGCCTTGCCCTTATTCTTCTTTTCATCATGCATTGAGGACATTGCATTACTCAAGTGTGTGTGTGTGGGGGGGGGGGGGTATAGCTTCTTTGTAGATTTCAACTTTGACTTTTGGTTAGTGTACATACTCTTTCAATTGCTATGATGTGTGAAATGAGAGTGATTTTGGTACCCATCATGAACACATAAAAACCATGTTGAGAAGAAGATAACTTGTATATATGTTGAGATGAGACTTTCCTTAGAAAAATAAAAGGCCCTTAACTTAAGGCGTTGGACCATATATGAATTTTGTGAGTCCTTGTTTCTTTGGCTAGAAGTTGAGATCAATTTTGTGTATGGCATGACAAAAAAAAAAAAAAAAGAGAATAGAAAGTAATAGTTGAATTCCTTGGAACTAGACAGGGCACTCCGACTCAGGAATCGAGGTGACTTGATCAAAACTCTTAGGAATGAGATTGTTGAAAAGAACTCTCACATCACTGTCTATGTAGGCATATGCAAAGCAAAGCTACAAAGTAACTTGGGTTTCTGGTGTTTGTTCCACCATGTCATTCAAGCCAACCGTAGTGCAGTAATGTAGAGTTCACTACTCAAAAGAAAAGAGAAAGATAAATACAAGTGTCATCAATGCCTTGGTAAAATTGTTTGGTCAAAAATACTTCAAAACCTTAGTCCTTGGTCCCCTTACTTTATGAGTGGTTTTTCTTAAAGGAGAGGTATACTTGAAAGACATAAGGTGAGTCTTTGATTGAGATATATGCTTAGTCTCAAGAATCAATATGGGGTAATAAAGTTCAATTGTGGGGGATCTTAAATCAATGGTGAGAAAAATTGTCATAGCTATTGATCTTGTATGAGTACTTACCAATTGTTAGAGTTGGAATTTGCAATGTTTTATTTTGAGCTAAATTGGAATTTTGGATGTATATTCTCTACAAACATCCACGAGACAAAACTCGTCTGCTAGGGGTAACCTAGTGGTTTAAAGGCTTTTGCTAACTGTAACTGTGGTTCCTATGAAAGTGAGTTAGGATTTATTTTGTTGCACTAGTTTCTTACCTACATTTGTATTTTTCTTTAATTTCTGCTTGAGGACAAGCTTAGTCTAAGTGTGGGAGAATCTGATGAGCACATTTATGTGTGAAATCTTATGGCATAAAGTATGCATTTTACACACTTAGAGTGGAGCTACCTTGGGTTTTATGTTGTTTTTGCAGATTTTAGGACTTTTCAATATTTAAGCAAATATTTGGAGTTTTTGGTATGAATCATGCAAATTTTACACGTCAAGAGGTCCATTCAAATTCTCAATGCGAAAATGGGCCTAATCTGGAGCATGATGGGCTAGAGATGTGATTATGGGATTATGGGATCTCCAAAATATTTAAGAGATAAAGAAGGCAAATTTGATCTACGGCTGAGATTATAAATTATCAATCAAATCTACAGAGATATTATTGAGAGAGTCCAAATGGAGAAAAGAGTCCTTGCATACCTCAATATCTTATTTTCTATTTGTGATTTGATTAAAGAAAGAAAAAGAGGAAAAATAATTATATTCAGATAAGGAAGAAGGAAAAATCCCGTTTTTGAATGTTTCTGTTCAATTTCGATCAAGCCTTTCATCAAACGGTTATCCGGTGTCCGATCAAGCTGACTTAGTCATATTCAAATCCAATGGTGGAATTATGCATTTGATCTCTATAAGTCAGTCTGATTAGTACGTCAAAACCCTAATTGGTTGAGTTAGATAGAAACCCTGAGTTTGATTCAAATTCTATCAAGATTCATATCCCATGTAAACTCTATAAAAGGAGAGCATACTCCATCAAGAAAAAACATGTTTTAGAGCTTAGTAGAAGCATTCTTTCTTCTCTCTTCAGTTTATTTAGGTTTTCTCTAGTTTTCTTTGCTTGCATTTGTGAGATTTAAATTTCTTGATTGAATGTTTAGGTTTAATTTTTCTATGTAATGCAATTCAAGTTCAAGTTTTAAGTTTTAAGATTCGTTTGTCTCTGGGTCTAGCAATTGCAGATCTAGATCATTTTTGGTTGTTAGGGTTGGTTGAGATTCGAATCATTTGTTCAATTCACAAGTAAGTAATCTTCTTCAATAATCTTCTCTCCTCCCGCTTCTATCTACCCCTCCATATTCTTAATTTAGGATTTACTTTCAGCATTTATTTATTGTTCTCCCTTCCCCTGGGTCCTTGATCAGAGATGCCTACAGTTGTGCCTCTCTTTGGTTAAGGTTTCCTTTTCCTTTTATTACTTTGTTATTTACTTTCTACAATTTACTTTCAACATTTATTTATTGTTCTCCCTTCCCCTGGGTCCTTGATCAGAGATGCCTACAGTCGTGCCTCTCTTTGGTTAAGATTTCCCTTTCCTTTTATTGCTTTAATTATTTCTTTTCTGCAATTTCTTTTTCTCTAATATCCTTTGCCCCGATCAGTGGATTGTAAGCTATGGCAAAGGGTCCACGATCAAAGTCATTATAATTATACTCCCCTTCCCTAGATCCAAAGCTGACACTCGGATCACTTCCCTTTTATTTTTATTTATTATTCTTATTTTTTTCTACCATTATTAATTATGCATTGATTATGTTTGCTTTAATTTTCGTTTCAATTCGATCACTTAGTTTAATTAAGTAATTAACAAATTATAATCATTGCACTCTCGCATTATCATTAAGAAGTTAATTCTAAAGTGGCATATCTCCTTGAGATTGACCTGTTAGCTACACAATACCGTGCGCTTGCGGTTACTTTTAATTTCACAAACAAGTACTTTATAAACCAGGTCTTTCAGGGAGGATGGCGGCATGGTCAGTAGAGCTTAGAGAATACCAAGGAGATTTCAAACCCCCAAACAGCTATAAAGGCGTAAGCCTTAGATGATTTTGTGGTTGAAACTACAGCCCTGTTGAGGAAGTGACTGAACCAATAGCCCCAACCATGTGGAACATTTAAGTGGACGGTTCAAGCAACAAGCAAGGAGCATGGGCAAGGGTGCTGTTGAAGAGTCCAGGCGGATTTATCATCTGTTATGCACTAAGGTTCGGGTTCAAGGCAAGCAATAGTGAGGCCGAGTATGGAGCTTTCGCGGTTGGCCTTTCGGCTAACAAAGGCTCTAGTTATATCAAAGATAGTTGTTTACAGTGACTCTCAGCTTATTGTTAATAAGGTACAAGGAGAGTTCAAGATAAAGGAGCATAGGCTACAAAAGTATCAGGAAATGATACAAGCATTGAAAAAAAATTCAAAGAAGTTCAAGTTTTTCATATCATGAGGAAGGAGAACACTATCGCAAATGAACTATCCAGGTTGGAGAATGGGAAGGAGAAAACCCTTGAGGCTTCGATCTACATTGAGGAGCTAAGCTTCCCAAGTACCAAAGTGCAAGAAGTATAATACATAGAGGATGAACAATGCTAGATGGACCCGGTCGTTGAGTACATTTGAGATGACAAGCTGCTCGAGGACCTAAAGGAAGCCAGACTCATTAGGGTTTGAGTAGAAAGGCTCACAATCCAGAATGAGAGATTATACCAAGGATCCTACGCTGGGCCATTACTCAGATGTTTAGGACCTGAAGGATCGAAGAAATCCTTAGTAGAAGTGCCTGAAGGTATCTGTGGAGCTCATATGGAGGACAAGCATTGGCACACAAGATACTTAGGCTCAGGATATACTAGCCGAAGATATAAGAAGATGCTCTGCAGTACGTGCGTCGTTGTAAGAATTGCCAAGAACATTCGACAATGTCAAAAAGACTAGCAACACCCTTGACATCGATCCGAGACCCAATCCCGCTTGCCAAGTGGGGATTGACATCATGGGGAAATTCACCAAGGCTTCTAGTGGTCAAAAATATTTGATCGTGGCGATCGATTATTTCAACAAGTGGGTTGAAGCAATTCCAATGGCCACTATTACAGAAGAGAAGGTGGAGAAATTTGCACTAGAGTCCATCATACATAGATTCGGCATCCCGAAGGTCCTCGTTACCAATCACGGAACACAGTTTGATAATCCAAAATTTATCGAGTTTTGTGGAACTTATATGATCAAGCATCGAATGTCATCAGTAGCGTGCCCCCAGAGCAACGGTCAAGTAGAGGTAACCAACTGAACCATGCTGGATGGAATCAAGAAGAGATTGGAGTCCAACAAAACTTTATGGGTTGAAGAACTCCCAAACATGCTCTGGGCTTATAGAACAATAATTTGAATGCCAATAGGAGAAACCCCAGTAGAGTGATGGCTAGGACTCTAAGGGAACAAGAATTTGAAGAAAAACTAACAAATAAGGCCTGATGAATAGCTTGGATCTACTGGACAAAGCCCAAACAAAAGCTATTGGCCGAATTCAACACTATCATAGAAGCATCTCATTACACTACAGTGCCCGAGTAAAGCTCCGACAGTTCTATTCGGGAGATCTAGTGTGAAACCCAATACGACCACGACCCGGAAACCCTGTTGTTTGTAGGTCCAGCAACCCGAAGTAAGGCAAGAAGTCATCTTTGGGCCATTTCTGTTGAAGACTTGATGGCTAGATTGGAATCCTTGAGTGTGGATGTCAGTATTCCATTTATGGAAACTGCACCCTGATGAAGATTGGATTAGTTGATGGACTTGGAGTGCTCTCTGTATTGGTTCGAAGGCATTTCTACCTACTAGGTATGTCACTTTAGGTGTGTGCAAAACCCCTTGATGTTTGGACTTGATCTGAGCCTTCAATTCCCTATGTTGAAGTTGCTGTCTTGATTGGTCGACTGGACCAGTCGACCAATCAATCGACCAATTGATTATGTTTTTGAAAATTAGGTCGTGGCTACTCTATTTAAGTTTAGTCTCGGGAATACTCCGCCTCATCTGCCTCCTAAGCCTCTAGAACGAGTTAGAACCCTATTCTAATCAATTCCCTTGCATCCTTGGTTGATATCTCGCAAGAACTCAAGTGATCTTCATCCTCCTGCATCAAAGGTATGTTTATGATCTCTTTCCTCTCTATCTCTAATTTTCTTTTCTTTATTCTGTTCGTGGTTGAGATCAGGAAGGAGATGCTGCACCCTTGCAACCATCTATTCCATGATCTCATCATATTCTTTGAGATCTATGATCATCATCATGATCTTAACCCTAGACAATTGAATCCTGGAAACCCTAATCCTTGAAACCCTAACCTTGTGCGATCATCCAGAGAACCTTTGGTAACCTCCCATGTAAGGGAAACCTCATGGGTAATGTTTAGGTTGATCTAAATTTAATATTCTTTAGTTTTCTTGTTGGTATTGGCAAATCATTAATTCCCTCCCTCCTGTGATCTCAACCTTTTTCATGGGAACCAAAAAGGGTGAAACCCTAATTTCTTGGATATATGTTATTGATCATGTTAACAGCCAATCAATGTGTTTTCTTTACTATAATCATAACCTATCATCCTCTAGTTCATTATCCTTGATCCATACTATATTCCCTTCATGATCTATGATTTAACCTAATTAGGTTAACCTTCTAGTTCCTAAGTTGTAACCTGGAAACTTGAGTTGATTAATGGTTGGATGTTCTCTATAGACTTGGATGCTTCCATTGAAGTTTCCCCCATATTTTGTTCCCTTTTGAACCACCAAATTCGGATTCATATTCTAAAATTTCTTATTCTTGAAGGCTACTGTCTCTGTTGGTTGACTCATTGGTCGACTGGGGCAGTAGACCAATCAGTCGACCAATGGGTACAGCAACCCCATTCTTGGTTTGTTTTGATTGATTTGTGATCTTTCCTTCTATGTATCTTTCCTAACATATTGTATACACTTGTTTAAGACTTTCTTCTCAGGTTTAGTCAAGGTCTTACTTAATTCTCTAAGTTCCTTTACGAGTTAGAAGGTAAGGACTGTTATCTCCTTAACTACATAGATCACATACTCTCTGGTTTCTATCTTTATGAAACTATGAGTTTAATTACTGTTTGTATACTTTTACTTCTGATTTACTACTGTGAGAACAGTAGCACTTGTTTAGGTAATCTTTTTCATTATTCATACTTATATGAATTGGTTATTATCATGTTGTTAATGATTAGATCATGACTTTATATTCTCTTTTGTATATGATGAACTGTTGACTGTGTATGTCATGACTAACTGGGATTGTATCTTGATTAGGTATGATTTGAGATTGAGAGGTGTCCTTTTGACACTTCTGTCCTTGGACATTATCGGAAATAGTATGGGATGTTTCCGGGGTTGTCCATCTACGCTTTCCCGAATTATTGATTGTCATACCTAGGGTTGTCTAGCAGTGTTTGGCTAGGATGTCCTCATTATATCAGACCCAAATCGGAAGGGTATTGAGACCGAACGACCCGTGGCAGCAAATGGGGATTCACGGGCGCTCAAGTCCCAAATAAGAGTTTCAAGAAAATTCAAGTTCCAAAAACCAAACCACTCTTTGAATGGGGGCCATGCTGGTATAGTATAGTAAAGGCTTCAATTACGACTAAATGAGACCTTCTAATGCTTAGAGAATTTCATAGAAAATTCCTCCTAACACTTAGGATGCACGACTAAGACCTCTCAGTACTTAGAAAATCACTCAAGTACACCTGAGTAAGGATCTACTAATTACAGTGTTAAAGACACAAACTTAATACAATTAAGAAATAATGAAGAGAAACATTATGTTTATATTCATCAAGGCCAGAGGGGGCCAACCCTTACAAAAAAGAAGAAAGAAGAAAAATACAAGGAGAAGTACAGAAGGCATTTGATAAATAAATAAATAAAAGGAGAGAAGAAAAGGTATTGTTTTCATTGTTGTTTAGTGGCTGGATCTTGATTTGGTTCAAGATCGGCGTTTTCATCGGCTACTTCAGGTTTAGGGTTGGCTAGAGGAGAATCACTTAGATATCCTTCAATGTTCGGGTTCTCTAGTGGGAAGTCAGACTTTTGAAGTGCCCATTCAAGGACTCCCAGGTTCAGTTCATTGAACACCTCAGCATGGCAAACTTCATGGTGAGGGTTGGTCTCAAAGTTGGGGTTCTGCTTAAGGATGGACCTCCATACCTCATTCTGCCCTTCCCTTTAAGCCATGGTATTATAATTCACCATTAAGTTGTGAACGGCTTGGCAGTGAGGTTGTCACATCAACCCATCCAGTACCCTACCTGGCATACCCGAGTGTGTGAGCCCAAAGACCAAGTATCGAGGTAATCAACCTCCCACATAGACAATAACATAATCATGAACATAAATAATCAATGTGCAAAAGATAAACAAAAGATCCAAATAAGGAAAGAGTAAATCATATATAATCAGAGTACGAAAGACAATCAAAATGTCTAAATCAATAAGTAAAGTGAGGCAGAATCCCACTCTACAACCAGCGGAAAAGTAGTACTAAAAGAAAAGGAAAAGGAATGAAAACTAATCCCAATAGTAGGTACAATAAGTAACTAAATTGTTCTCAATCTTATAGACAACATCTCTATTAGTATAAATCTCAAAAATGGCGCAAGGGCACTTCCACTCTATGATCGAACTAAGCATCGTACGCAGCATAACCACCCGCGGAATCTTCAATGTAATTATCGTAACCGCAATCACCTTCCTAGAGATATGCCTCTTCTCCTTGCGCTTCTTCATACGAACAGTCATGATACTCAGAACCTGTAGAGAAATCTAATAATACATTGTACAAAAGGAATGAGTTTCAAAGAAACCCAGTAAGGCAGTTAATCCATAACAACATAAATGGCAGGATTTCAAAGCATAGTAAAATGCTATATGATATGAAACACATGATGCAATATGATTCTAACTCTATGTATGCTGGTCTCTATTGGCAGACATGCTTTAAGTCATAGCACCGTACTTCTTTAGGAAGGTCACATCACACAACGCCTTTTGGTAGTGGGTCCGGCATCTCTCGGGACATTCCATGGTTGGGGGTTACGTCACCACTCTCTCACATCACCATTGGTCTAAGTACTAGCGATTGTCAGGGTCAAAGCCTAGCCAAATGCAAGTCTCCTACTTAGTTACATCAAGTCAAATCCAGATACGTCCATTCCTCGCCCTTGGCGATCCTTTCCGGCATCCTTCACACTAGAGTCCTCATAGTCCCTGACTACGGACTCATCAACCCTATAGGTCATCCACATATGGTAAACGGGAAGCTCTCACGTCCCCTCACAGGTTGGTTACTGGTCTTGAGCGCCCGTGAGCCCAAGTCTATCCATATGCAACCCTATCGATAAATGGACCCCACAATGTGATTCCTGTCCTCTCACGGGTTGGTTACCGGTCTTGAGCGCCCTTGAATCCCCATTGCTACCACGGGTCGTTCGGTCTCAATACCCCTCCGATTAGGGTCTGACATAACAGGGCATCCTAGCCAAACACTACTAGACAGCCCTAAGTATGTCATCCAACAGTTTAGGAAGGTGTCCAAAGGGCATCTCCGGAAACATCCCATAATATTCCCGTAGTTGTCCAAGGATAGAAGTGTCAAAAGGAAACCTCTCCTTTCCAAACCATACTTAATCATACACAAGCATAAATCCATAGCATCACATATATGGTAACTTCTTATATGGAAAGAAATCAATAATAAAATCCAACTTGCATATATTTGGTAAGTAAATCATACATGAATCAATTTAGTAATAACAAATAATGCTATTGTAATCAAGGTAGTTGCATCAGTAATATATATCAGTGTAAACATCTAATTAAGGAAATAAACTAACAAGATTCAAATATAGAAACTAGGATATGCAATCTATGTAGTTAAGGAAATAACCATCCTTACCTTATATAACTCGCAAAGGAATCTTAGGAAATCAAGTAAGACCTTGACTAAACTTGAGAAGAAAGTCCTAAACAAGTATATACAACATATTAGGAAAGATACCTAGAAGGAAAGATATCAAAACATCCAAAACAGACCATACATGAGGTTGCTGTACTCATTGGTCGTTGGATTGGTCTACTGTCTCAGTCGACCAACAGAGACAGTGGCCTTCAAAAATCAAAGTTTTTAGAATATAAAACCGAATTTGGTGGTTCAAAAGGGTACTAAACAAGGGGGAAACTACAATGGCAGTGTACTAGTATATAGAGGACTCTAAAACACTAATCATATAAAGTCTTCAAGTTACAAATTAGGAAACAAAAAGTTACCATAATTAGATCAATCATGGTTCTTAAAGAATTCATAGTAAAAGTCATGGACAAGAACAATAGGATGATGGAGCGGCAAAGCTAGGTTTACTATCCGCACCAGGGTTAGCCCCACGGTTGTGAGGGAGTGGCAAAGCTAGGTTTACTTCATCCGTACCATTGAGGAGACTGTTATTAGAGTAGAGGAAACCCTAGCTTAGTGCCCCATTTCTCTGGTGTATTTATGGAACCTTTGGTCATGTAACTAACTTATTTTTGGGATTATCTTTTGACACTTGAACTTGTAATTAACTTAATCACACTTCTTTTCCGCTACTCTAAGAGAGTGGTTATCATACCTTCTCTCACCTTTATGATTATGTTCACACTTTACTGTTATTGTCTTCCGCACTCTGATTTATTTAATCTTATCTTATTCATGATACTTAGTATTAAATGTTTTTACTTTGATTATCTTTATTCATGATTATGTCATTGTGTATGTGGGAGGCATGGACCTACGAATCTTGATCCTTGGACTGTGGATCACATTCCCGGGTATTCCAAATGGGGTACCGGCTGGGTGGATGTGACATGGGCTCTTACCCCTCCACCATTGGATCGTTGCCTGATCGAGTGTAAGTGGCTTTATCGTGTTAAACGTAAGGCTGATGGGACCATAGAACGTCACAAGGCTCGTTTAGTGGCTAAAGGATATACACAGGAATATGGGTTGGACTATGATGAAACTTTTAGTCCTGTGGTCAAACCCACCACCATTCGCATTGTTCTTGCCTTGGCTGTCTCTTCCAAATGGCCTCTTCGACAGCTTGATGTCAACAATGCTTTTCTAAATGGTACACTCACTGAAGAAGTCTATATGCATCAGCCGCTGGGTATGTGGACTCCCGCTATCCTACATATGTTTGCAAACTACAGAAATCTCTCTATGGTCTCAAACAGTGCCCCGGGGCATGGTACACTCACTGAAGAAGTCTATATGCATCAGCCGCCAGGGTATGTGGACTCCCGCTATCCTACATATGTTTGCAAACTACAGAAATCTCTCTATGGTCTCAAACAGGTGCCCAGGGCATGGTTTCAGCGGCTTAGTACTTTTCTTATCCAACATGGCTTTGAAGGTTCTAAAACTGATTCTTCATTGTTCATTCGGCATCATCCTACAACGCCATTGTATGTCCTTGTTTATGTTGATGATATACTTATCACTAGGCCTTCCTCGCATACTATTGATGCTTTATTCTCCACTTTGTCTTCTGAGTTTGCTCTCAAAGATTTAGGCCCCGCTCGGTATTTTTTGGGAGTTGAGCTCATTCCTCTCAAAACTGGGATTCTCTTATCACAACAAAAATATATCACTACTCTTCTGGGTCGAGCTGGCTTATTGGACGCGAAGCCTATTTCTAAACCTATGTCCTCCTCTATTCCCTTATCTGATGTCTCGGATAAACCGCTGGCTGATCCCACCCTATATCGGAGTTTAGTTGGTGGCCTTCAATATGTCACCATTACTCGCCCTGATTTATCATATGCGGTGAATAAACTATGTCAATTTTTGGCATCTCCACAAGAGGTTCATTGGGTTGCTCTTAAAAGATTGTTTCGTTACTTGAAGGGTACTATTTTGGTTGGTCTTCATCTCACACCATCTTCTTCTACCACTTTAGCGGCTTATTCTGATGCTGATTGGGCGGGTTGCCCTGTTGATCGAAAATAGAAAAGTGGTTATCTTATTTTTCTGGGCTCCAATCTGATTTCCTGGCAATCTAAGAAGCAAACTACTATTGCTCGTTCTAGCACTAAGAGTGAATATCGAGCTTTAGCTCTTGCTACCACTGAGCTTACTTGGATTCAGTCTCTTCTTGGGGAATTGGGAATTTCTCAAGTTTCTCCTCCGATTTTATGGTGTGATAATATTGGTGCAACCTATTTGTCTGCAAACCCTGTCTTTCATGCTCGCACGAAGCATATTGAGGTTGATTTTCACTTTGTTCGTGACAAAGTTGCCAAGCAAGATATTTGTGTTCGCTATATATCTACTACTGACCAGCTTGTTGATATCCTCACTAAACCTCTATCCTCGGCACGTTTTGGTGTTCTACGCTCCAAACTCAAGGTTCTTGAAGGACCCTTGACTTTGCGGGAGGGTATTAGCGTATAGTATATTAGCATCCTTTTCTCATATTGTAAAGTTTGAATTACATTCTATAAATACAAGATTATAATCTCATATTGAGATTATGCATTCTCTTAACAGTCTAGCAGTGTTTGGCTAGGATGTCCCCATTATATCAGACCCGATTCGGAAGGATATTGAGACCGAGTAACTCGTGGTAGCTATGGGGGATTCATGGGCACTCGAGACCGGTGAGTTATATCCGTGAGAGGACATGAATCACATTGTGGGGACCATTCATTGGTAGGGTTGCAAATAGTAGACTTGGGCTTATGGGCGCTCGAGACCGGTGAGTTATATTCATGAGGGGATATTAGAGCTTCCCGTCTATTATTTGTGGATGACCAATAGTGTAAAATCCAGCTTTTACCTAACCTTGACCCGACCCGGTCATTGTTGTGTTTGTAGGTCCGAAGACCCAAAGTGGTGGTAGAAGGGACTTATGGGCCCTTCTAGTTGATGACGTGGTGTCGGAACTCCAGTATATGGACATTGATGATGCTGCTCCTTCCTTGAGCACATCATCAGTGTTAAGTTAGAATCTGTGCACTGATGAAGAGTGAGACAGTTGAGATATCAAACGGACTGCTGTGCATAATCCGAAGGTACTCCCTAAAACTAGACCTCTTGAGTGAACTGTAGGAGAAAACCCCATGCAATTTGACCTTGTATAGCCCTCCAAGTCCACACCTAAAGTTTCTGAACTATTCTGTAAAATTCTGCAGAAACATGTTTTGGTCGATACTATTGGTCGATACTATCGACCAAATGTATCAACCAACAAGTTTGCTGAACCCAGGTTTAAAGATTCTCTAGAATATTCTTTTCTATTTATTTATTCCTCGAGACTGGAGCCCTATTCTAGCGTTTCCAACATTTGAGAACGTGGGAGAGCCTCTCAAGAACTTCTCCTTGGTAATGGTGAAGCATCTACTCCATTAATCATTGCCAACCACTTATTTCCACTTTGTTGTTCCACTCTCAAGGTATGACTCTCTCTCTCTCCTAATTACTTTCTCACTCATCTTTTCTCTATTTTACTGTTGGGACCATGGCCAAGGTGCTACAACCTTGCAAACACCTTGCCATGAGCCTTCTATACCACATACATTGATGTTTTCACCGATATGACTATGATTTATTCACCTCATGATCATTAACTACACATTTCCATGATTTATTGCTCACCAACTTGCTTTATTTACCAAAACTGAGATGAAGCCTATGATTAACCTAATCTACACCTTGCATATGAGTTCAATGTTGCTTCTAAGTGATTCCCTACCTAATCCCCTATGTTTTCCCCTGATTTGCATTAAGATATAGCCAATGCCATGTTTAACAACTCTTGACCTTGATAAATCAATTTAGGGATTTCCAAATGGACCATTGGATTATGTTAAATTCGTGATAATTAGTGTCCCTATGTTGTGCTTAGACTATTCCCCAAGTTTCGTATTGATCCGAGACCCAAAAGACCAAATCTGGGCCAAAACCCAAAAAGCCAGCTTGCTGTTCGAAATCCTTCTGGTCGATGCTTGTTGGTTGATGATATCGACCAAATGTATCGACCAATAGAGTTGTTGTCAGCAACTTTTGCCTAGTTTTGATTCGTTCGATCTCCGATTGTTCTGATTTCTTCTCTAACCTTTCATATATGCTTGTTTAGGGTTTTAAGACTATTTTGGGCCACTTGCTTGTGATCTTGGACCATTCTCTTCTCCAATTCAAGGTAAGGATAGTTATCGATATAATTACATAGGACATGGAATTTTGACTTGGTGTTCCTAACCTAGTGAGCATAGTTTCTATTTCATATTCCTATCATGTTAGACTTGCTACATATGTCTTTCAATAGTAGCTTTGTGTTTACATTATTTTATTTCAATGTCTTATCATGCTTATCAATTTCAATATATGATGAATTATGTCAATGTCATGAATCGAATGTTTATTATGATGTTGTATCTTGTGAATTGATATGATGAACTTGGGCATGTGATTGCTTAAGTATAACTTGGGATTGAGGAGTACCCTATTGGTGCTTCTGTCCTTGGACATCGGAGGGAATAGTATGGGATGTTCTCCGAAGGTGTCCATCGACGCTTTCCCGGGTTATTGGATGACATACATAGGACTTGTTTAGATGTATGGCTAGGATGTCCCTATCATATCAGACCCGATTCGGAAGTGCATTGAGACCGAACGACCCGTGGTAGTAGTGTGGATTTGTGAGCGCTCAAGACCGGTAACCACTCCGTGAGAGGACATAAATTGCATTGCGAATACCCGGAAGGGGCCATTTATTGGTAGGGTTGCAAATGACTAGACTTGGGCTCACGGGCACTCAAGACTAGTGAAATGATCTGTGAGGGGGACGTAAGAGCTTCCCGTCTACTATTTGTGGATGACCAATAGGGTTGATGAGTCCGGTGAGTAATATCCGTGACTCTAGTGTGAAGGATACCGGAAAGGATCCCGAGAGGGGAGGAATGGACGTATCTGGAACTGACATGATATGATTAAGTAGATGACTTGCACTGGGCTAGGCTTTACCTTGACATGCGCCAATACTTGTACCAAATGGTGATGTGAGGGAGTGGTGACCGAAACCCCCAACCATGGATTTGTTCGAGAGGGATGTCGGACCCAATTCCCCCCGGTGATGAGTGACTGAGACTACCTAAAGAAGTATGGTGCTATGACTTAAAAGCATGTCTACCATAGATGACCAGCATACTTAGAGTAGAATCATATTGCATTATATGTCTCATATCATCTGCATAATTTTATGATTATCTTGTGGTTTATGTGTTGTGTAATAACTTCCTTGCTGAGTTCTTTTGAACTCATTCCTTTTCTGTTGCAATATTTTGCTAGGCTACTCTGCAGGTGATTACTCTGATGGTACGTCCCCTGAGGCGGACCCGAATGCCTCATACTACTATCCGGAGGCTAGCTACAATGAAGACTTCGATGACGGTACCGACACAGATCCTCCGGTGTATTTGGGTCAGCCCTGGAGTAGTATGGGAACAGCCATGTTGGATCCCTATGGTCTTCTCTTTTGAAGAAGATTTATTTATTGTGGAGGAAACTTATATGTAGCTGCCCCCCCCCCCCTTTTGTGACAATTAAACTTGGAAGAATTGTAATAACTCTGACTTATTTTCATAACTTGAGACTTATACTTAATTTAATTTTGACCTCACTTCCGCTTATTTGAAGGAGTGGATTCCGCCCACTGCCTTCTTAATTTATTTGATATGATATTTACTTCCGTACTCTGATTTTCTTTGGTATCTCATTTCTGAATTCTATTATTATCAATTGTTAGTTTAATATTGATTGTTCATAATTGTGTTATCGTCAATGTGGATGATGTGGTCCCTGAACTATGGATCTTCGGGGCTGTGGATCACATCCCGGGTATGCCAGATAGGGTACCGGCTGGGTGGATGTGACAAATAGGGTTGATGAGTCCATAGTCCGGGATTATGTTGACTCTAGTGAGAAGGATACCGAAAAGGATTGCCTAGGGCGAAGAATGGACGTATCTAACTCTAACTTGATATAACCAAGTAGATGACTTGCATTTGGCAAGGCTTTACCTTGACATGCGTCAATACTTAGACCAATGGTGATGTGAGAGAGCGGTGACCTAAACCCCAGTGCTAATAGAGACAAGCATACATAGAGTTAGATTCATACATACATTGTCTGTCTCATATCACATTGCATCTGCTATGTTTTGTAATCATGTTATTTATGTTGTTATGGAATAACTTGCCTTGCTGAGTTCTTTCGAATTCACTCCTTTTTGTGTAAATATCTTTGTTAGATTATCCTGTAGGTACTAAAGAATATGAAGGCCAGTATTATGAGGCGCAAACCGATGAAGCATATTTCAAGAAGAACGCTAGTAACTTTGAGTGCAAGTAAATTCATAAAATAGAGAAGTGAAAGATGAAAACTGAGAAGAGAAGGGTTTAAATAGACCTAAAGGCGAGATGATGAATGGATAAGATTAGCTTCAATCGATGGACGAGGGTGAGTGACGGTTTGTGTGATGGTAACCAACAAACAAGATTGGATGAAGATCAATGGTTTAGGTATGCTGACGGTTCGAGTGTGAGAGGAATGATGACCAACAGCTTTCAAGGGCCATGTGGCATCTTTGGCACAGATAACGAGGAGCGCTACGGCTCAATGAGCGTGCGCAGATAGAATAATAAATGCGATGTTTGGAAAAACAAGTAGACACCTAGCTCTTCATCTTCTGGGTTTAGTAGTCGAGATAGAGGAAAAGTAAAACAAACCATCGGCCGTTTCATCTCGATCGCTTGACTTGAGGGGCTCATGATAAGGAAAAAATAATATCAAACCGGGTTCGGCTATGGTCGGGTCAAAGATACCGATTCAAGGGTCGAACTAGTAAGTAGCGTAAGCACGAAGAAACTCGACGGCTGTAGGAAGAAACGTGCTCCCGTCAAATTCGGGATACACAATGATGCCACCAAAGGTAATTGCCACTAACTCTGAAAGAGGGCTAAAAACCGTAAGATCGAATGGCCATCAAGGAGGAGGGTGAACGCATCTAACGGTCAAGAATAACATGTAAAATCTATATAAACTAAAGGATTGCACACAGTAAAGGTAACTGAATCGTTTCCCTCCCTTAATTCGTTCGATTCAAGCTCTGCATCAAGCCAGAGTTCTGTGGTGCTCCAATTGCTGATTTAACCTTCGGAGGTTGCTACCCGACCGCACGGTCGGCTCACGTTTGACGTCTGTTTTGTAAGAATCTAAAGGCTGAACAATTTTTGGATGAATTAAGCGGATAAACATCCGTGTAAATTATAAGTCAAGCCACCAAAGTGAACTACCCAGAGTTTCACCCCATTATAGAGTTTGCAACCTACAAAAAAAACTCTAAAATAAAATTCTTTGTAATTTAACACACATATGTAAGTCAACAGGTGGACTCTAAATGTTTACCGCACGCACGTTAGGGCGACGAGGCAAGTTTGAAGTTTTTATTTTTTGGGGAGACGGGGGAGCATGGGGTGGGGTTTAACGTTTGAAGTTAGAGGTTAAAACCCCACGAGAACCCTTCCAACGTTTACCAGTTGGGCCTCGTTGCAACTCTGTCTCTCATGGCGTCTGGATGTCGATCGATCTCAAGACCTGCTCTTAATTTCCTTAAGTCGGCCATGAATAAATCCAGCAGCCAACCTATTCCTTCGACACGAACTCGTTTCTTGTCTCCCCCCTTTTCAAGGCAATTCTCTCTCTTGTCGAACATCTGCTTGTGTTTTTGTTCATGACGGTGAACGGCGGAGTTTACAATAGTTCCATTTGTGCTTTCAGGTCGCCTTCTGAAATGGGTTGTGTCCAATCACTTCTTCCATTATACAGCGCAGTTTCCTCGGCACGTCTCACTTCGTGTCTCGGCATCGACTCGAGAAGTTCGAGATCTCTGTCTCAGGGTATGCTTTGCCGTGCAAACCCTGGAGTTTGAGTTCCATTTTATATTCGTATCTGTAAGCAACTTTTTCTCTAATGATTAGTTTTTTCATATTTATTTTTTCCTTAAGAAAATGAAAAACATAAATGCAATACCTCAGTTGCTGAGATAGTAAAAGGAACCAAACGCAGATACTGACCAGAATGACCCAGAGAGGTCCCTCTTACCAAACCCTTGCGGTAAAACTGAGATCAGTCCAATACATAAATTGTTCCAGACGCATAAGCCATACAGGGTAAACCGCTGAAACCTGGAATTATTTCAGAACCCGTAAACCATTCCATTCTGCACAAAAGCTTTTTTAAGCAATAGAAATTTACCACAAAAAAGGGCGTAATCACACAAGGCTCCCACCATTTTAGGGTCCAGAGGATCGTTATATGCCGATATAGCCTTAGATTGAATAGGATCAACGAAGGGCAATTTTCCAAGATCTTAAACAGAACCGTACTTTAATTTGGGAATTAGGGAGGATTGAAAATGGACTGATGGATAAAAAGGTAATTCAAAAACAGCTAGTCAGATGGCAACCATATTCAAATGGTTCTGTTAGGAGGTTATGGGGATGAAGATCTGATGGTTGGATTGGGTTGGTAGGTTCTTCGTAATAACACTTCACATATATTCTTGAAGATATTTGCAGGTTTTCAGTACATCAGCTTGTGTAAACCTGAAACTTGGGTTTATGGTGGTTTGATTGAGATGAAACTTTGAGTGAATAAATGTAATGGTATACGGGGATGATCACTAAAGTTTGGATGATAGACACCAGGGGGGAGGTTAATAAAACATTGGATCTTTGAGGGTAATTTGATATTTTGATTGGACTGAGGAGATGGTGTACAAAGGCTGTGGGATGGGTTTCCATTGGTTGATTTGGAATGGACTATTGGAAATATGCCTTAATGACTTAGGTCTAGTAAAACCACTGATAGAAAAGGGGGAAATTAGGGTTTGGAGGGATTTAAAACATTAGATGTAGAACTATAGAATTTAGATAACAACCTACTATTGTTTAAGAATAGTCACTAGAATTCTTGACTTGATATTATAACTAGAATAATTTCTAGCATACGTGAGGGTTTTTCAATGGAGATTGAATTAGGCATCTTGGAGGAACTTTAAGAGATTAATTGAGAGGGATGAGGGAGATGGTGAATTAGTGACACCAACTCACCAAGTAGCAATGTTCAAAATAAAATGTTGTTAATTGAATCATGGGACCAACTGAGCAATTGCATTATTATATATTGTCGCATTGGTTGACATAAGACTTAGCCTAAAACTAGAACTGATTAGAAGTTAGAATGAAATTTGACTAAGTTTCATGTTTATAGTCATGTCAACAGTAACCTTAGACTCCTGCTAGAATTACATCAAATTAGCGACTTTAGCTGTTGGTGTAGGGAGATTCCCTGCACTTGATCCATGGTATAAATTTCAGTCAAAATTACCAAAACTTCGACCGAAATATCTATAAAAAATGAAAAATAAACAAAATCCCAAGAATTTCCCTAAAGTCCAAAGTTTCGACCGAAATTTTGCAGGTTTCAACTCTAAAACTTGTTTTTCCTTGGTTTTGTTGATTTCTATCCCATTTGCAACTAATTTCCACAACCACTATGCCTTCAAACACCTCTTTTGCTTCCCGTTTGCTTTCAAACACCTTTTAAGCCACAATAGCTATTCATGGGCCTAAGCCCAAACTACAAAGGAAACTCATCGGCAACAGAATGTGAAGCATGAGCCATACTCAACAGTTCCAAACTTCCCGTTTTTTCATTTTTGTTTTGTTCCAGCCTTAAATGATCTTATATTGCTTTGAAATAATATATGTTTAGTCTAGGATTGTTGATCTATGACTATGTGTTAAATTTATATTTTGATTATTACAACTATTTTTTTTTTTTATTTCCGATTTTAAATTTCAAAATACATTTTTATACATGATATATGGGCTTGAACTTAATACATGTGAGACACCATCACTTGATTTAGTTGGTCATTGTATTTTGTTGACTTGTTGTATATATAACCATTATATCAAACAGTTTATATATGCTAATAATTTTATACATGCATGCAATACAATTTGTACTTGTCGGAACCAACCATTTGTTAGTATGCTTGAATGATAACTTTTTAGTTTTTTTTTTTTTTTTTTTTTGGCAAATACTAGTTCCATTGTATTTATTATGCTTTTTTAAATAGGTTGAACGCAAGAAATCAAATGAATAAAGGTTATATAAGGCCTGAAATCTTGGGTCAAAATTTTGAAAAAAAGTACATGGCTTCCACAGAAATTTTGGTCGAAACCTGAAATTTTCGGTTTTTGCTGGAGTTTCAACCATAATTTTCTCCTTGACTTGAATAGGAATGTACATCCTCTTTGCTTACTCTTGATGCTGTTTCATGTAACATCATAAATAATAGTAGCTTATTGTAACTGAGGTCGCTTTGGAAGAATGTTGCAATTCGTCAGTGTGGTGACTAGGTAAGGCACATGGCATTTGTGGAGGCCAAAATTGTTGTTATTACTCTGTCTACTGCTTTGGCCTCTTGATGTGAAGTGGTACCAAAACCTCGCACATGAATGGTCTTGGATTTAGCAAAATCAGTATGGATGAATTTGGTTTCTCCGAAGTATCAACTATTGTGCGAATACATGTAAAACCATCACTGTGCAAAAGGTTACCCCTTTACCTGAAGGGGACGCTTGTCAACAAGCCTAGTAGAGATGAAGTGAGGTTGGCAGAATATGCTTGAATATCATAACCATAATTGAGGGCCATTTCATCAGCCTCTGGAGAATGTAAGAGAAAGCATGGGGGGGTGGGGTGTAGCGTAGTGTATTAAGACACTGGATTGTGAATCAACCATTCGCTGGTTGAATTCCCATCGTTCACCTGTTTTCCTTATATCTTTTCTTTTGTAAAGAGGAAGAATCAAACTATCACTATATTTTTTTCCTTTTTCTACTTCTTCCAAGCATAGGATAACCCCGAGGGGTTGTGGTTTTTTTTTCCTACCAATTGGGAGCCCCCGGCCCCCCTTAACCAACCCCATGGGGATAGTCTATGGGGTTCATAGTTGTTCAACACCTTCTTCCGTTGGTTGACTCTAAGTGACATCGATGGAGTGGGATTTATTAGGACATTTATTGCTATAGTTACCTTTCTCCATACAACTATGACGCATGATGTTTTTCAACCAAACATTGCCCTTACTATTATCTAGTTTTTTTCTTCCATTATACAAGGTTCAAACTTCTTGTCTTCAATTGGTGGTGATGGTTTAAAGGTTAAAGGAGTCATGATTGCTGCCTTTATATATTTGTATGTCTTCAGTTGTCTTGGCATATGATTCCACCATGTCAATGGAAGTAAAATTAATGTTAGCTAACTCCTATTAAATTTATATATTTGTATTCAGTCGACTGAGATATCCCATAATTCATGCCTAGTTGTTTGAACTCCATACCTTGAGGATATTTTTCTAGAGCTCTAGTGTATAGGTTTCTACATCCTTGTTGTCCTACTAGAGGTTGACAAACTTGTGAAACAGTTCCTTCTCATAATTAAGAGGATAAATTTATCACCCAATATTGTTTCATGACCTTTCACTTGGCAGTGGGTCCAAGTAGGCTGACAAACTTGGAATGTAGAATGTCATCCCACCGAGAACATGCCTTGCCGAGGAGGAGCTTGCACTTCTCATCCAGAAGGGATTTATAAGCAAAGATCCCTTCGACCTTGGTGAGCCACTGTAAGGAACTGGCTCCTTTTCACCACTAAACTCTGAGAGTCTCTGTTTTAATACCATATAGTCCCAATAAAATAACTATTGTGGAACTTTCTGGGGTGCAAACTGGAGTAAATGAAATCCCTTCTGGAGTGTCTAATTCAAAAAGTCTGACAAGTTGCTTAAGAAGACTGTTCCAATTTGGCCTTCAATTTCCTCCCCTCATCATCCCAGGGAATGAAAATATGAGTATCTTTGACAAACTTAAATCTGGAAAGGAAGATAAGTGTAAGGTTACTCTGTGCTTATAACTTAAGCTGGGCAGATTTTACAAAATTATATCAATTAGACCAATTAATTGGACAAGTTTTGTATTTATGCTAGGTGCTCCCGTTACAGGCCTATTCTACTCTGAATTATAGGGTCAAAGGCCCATGACCTAGTGATGTAGCCTCAAGTGAATGAAGGCCAGTTCTTCCAAGGTCTTCAGATGACCTGCAGGGAATAAGCAAGGTTTTCATGATTAGGGTTTGAGGATCTAGGACTAGGGTTTTATAGTTTTAGAGTTATGGTTCTAAGGATCAAGGATTAGGGTTTCACAGTTTTAGGGTTAGGGTTTGGGATTCTAGGGTAGCAAGGAATTAAGCTTTAGAATTGGGCTTGGGAATTTAGGGTAGCCAAGGAATTAAGGTTTAGAATAGCGTTTGGGAAATTTGGGCAGCGAAGGAATTCGGGTTTAGAATAGGGTTTGGAATGAAAGGTCACTAGGGTTAGGAGATGAGGTTCCTAATGTTTGAGACAGATCTAACTGTTAGATTGGCATAGATCTGACCTTGAACTTTGGTCTCTAGAAAAGTCCAAAAAGTCAAAAAAATTCAAGAAAAATAAAACAGCAGTGTAAGACTGTAAAAGATGGATGGGATGAATTGAATGGTTACCTACCAAATATGAAGGGGCTGGAATTTAGAGGGATGGATGGAGTTAAGGCAGATCAGCAGTCTGCCAAAAGAAAATTCTTTCAATCTGAAACCCCTGATGTGGACCTTGATCTCTCCTTGCAACGAAACTCTCAATAATTTTATTCATCAAAATCTGTGTTTGTTACAAGCATAAGCCATCTAGTTACTGACCTCCTAACACCACTTACCATAAAAAAACATAATTTAAATAGGACTGATACTTAAAATAGGATTGATGTAACCTGGGGTACCCCCTCAACAGAAGCCCCAAGAGCATAGAGGAAAGAAGGAAGAGCAGCCCAAAGCCATGTGGCCCTATAGGAAGGCCGAACCACTTTGGGGGCAATTCTGACATTTTACCACCCGCTGTTGAGTTCCTTTTGGTCTTGTTATGTTCAGATTAATTTTAGGAATCAAAATCTATTTTTAATTGTTATGTTCAGTTATGATAGAGTCCCAGTCAAAGTAGGATAGTCAAGTTGGAATCTTATTTCAAATTGGATTCCTTCTTAAGTTAGGAAACCTTTGAATTCTGCAATTATTAATTAGTTAGGATTCCTTATACAGTCTTTTTTAATTGAGTGTCCCAATTGAGTTCAAGTGTGAGTTCTATTTATGGAACTCCTTGTTGGTTGAGTCCTATTAGGATATCCTTCGTGTAAATGCTATAAATAAGCCATTCATAATGTAAGCAAGTTAAGATTAATAAAATTGATGATTGAAGGATATGAGTGTTGGAGAGTTACTAAAGAGAGAAGAAGCCTGTGGCACTTTGAATTCACGGATTTCAGCAAGTTTATTGATCATGCCTCAACAGCAGCAAGTAACCAGCCCCCATCCTAGCCCCACCCTCCTTTTCCTTCCCTTCCCCATTCGCAGCCCCTCCTTCCTCCCAAATCTTAAGTTTTCTAATCCTAGCCCCTTCCAAATCCCATCGCAAGCTTCTGCCCTCCCCACAAAGCCCTACGGCAGTAATTCCTCCCCTCTCATCCCCTCCTTTCCCCCAGCCCTATCTCTCAACCTTTTCTTCCTCTTCTTCTCCCTTTACTTGCAGCAGCCTAGAAACCCAGAATTTTCTTCAGACCCTAGATCTTCCTAACCCCTTGGTCAACTCCTACCCCATTTAGTGGTTGAATTCCCCCTCCCATCCTCTACCTTCGTTCCCCTACTTCAGCCCTAACCCATCAGCCTGAAATGCTTGTAAATCCTAGTATTTCTTTTTCCTTAAAACCCTAAACCTCATTTAGGTTTTCAATCATACCTCATTAACCTCTTATCCCAACCCCATTCTATTCTAGAATCAACATCCCCTTCCTCTACCCTACCTTCGACCTAACCTTAGCCTTCCTTTTAGAAACCCTAGTTGTTTAAACCCTAGAATTGTGGGATTAAATCTGAACGTTAAAATCACAGAATTGACATTTAAATTTCTCAAACCGAACCCTACATCCCTTCCTCCTCAACCTTGAACGCCACTAAACACATAAAAACCCTAGCCGCAGGATTGGGAAGGCAAATTTCCCCAACTTCAGGGTATTTTAACCCTGATGCTGTCCATCACTAAATTGCCCTAGAAGACTTAAAAGCAGGGTGTTTACAACCCTAATTAACTGCTGAACTCACACTAAGGATCCTGAAGACTGGCCCTCAATTTGGGGGTTACATCTGGGACTCTTAATTATCTCAACCTAGAGTGACTAATAATTTAAAAACAGACTTGGACTCCTAATATTCCCAGCTGGGTTCGAGTACAACTAACAAAATGACCTAAATACCCCTGTTATAAAATTATGCTTCTAATGCTGCTGGGCAGTAGCTTAGGTTGCAGGACCTGCATCACCTAGATGACCCAACCCTCAACTAGACTATTTTTTTCTTTTCTTTGGGGGGAGGGGCGGAGGGAAGAAGGCCCAAAGCCTGCATCAGATGGGTCAAACTACTATTGAACACTTGAACCTAAGGGCTTATTGGGAGTAGAATGTTTGACTCTAGAGTTACAAGGTTTCTCAATTTTGGAAAGAAAGAAGGCTTGGCTCAGGTACTCAGGCTTAGGACAAAGCAAAACAAAGAATGGAGGATTTGACTCTGAAACATAAAATAGACGAAGTATTGATGCAGCATATCCATTTTACTGCAGTAACATGAACAATAACCTGGGAGATTATTCTTCCTATTTG